>NW_026895278.1:0-149582 GCF_033153095.1 Gastrolobium bilobum | reverse complement strand
GAATATGCCGGCAAATTCATGTAATTCGTAATTTAATATCAATAAATGAGGAATTTTTCTTGTCTATCTTTGATATATCAATATTAAATCCGAGGTACAAATACAATTTTTCGTAATGACTCTGATCAAGTCAAAATGCCACTATTTTGGTCGTGATACCAAAAAGTGGCAGATGGCATTGTTGTTTTTACCTTAGATAAATTGAGTTACGAAATTCAAATTCAATTAAATGGCTAAGTCAAAAGGCAAGGCCCATTACATATGCAAGCTTACCAGAATGAGTAAGTTAAACAAACATGCGTCATTGAATTGACATAAAGCGGAATCCGTACGATGCTTTGACCTCGGCCAGGTCATGAATTAAAAAACTCGTATGATACACGAGTTTACGACAACAAATTGGGATGGACATTTCACCCAAAAAGTAGTGAAAAATAAGGCAACCTTGGTGTATCACTCATCAAGTACGAAGGTGAAGTATATCTATATAACTCGGATTTGAAACTCGGCCACTTAGGAATTCCTAATGCTGGGGACAAATCCGGGTGTGGAGGGGAATGCCACCTCGTAAAGTTGCCTAAGCAAAGGCATTATTGCAACGACATACTCGATTCTGACAAATCAACTACCTAGATAAATGCATCTATGGTGAATTCGGAATCAAGAGATGCTAAACGACATATCATAAAGTAAGGCATTCAAACACAAAGTTGTATGTCTAGGAAACAAAATTCAAACCGGGACAAAACCGACAATATTCATGATAAATCAAAAAGGGACCCAAAGGATCCCAACAAATTACAAATCCAACCGGCATTCCGGCCCTTCATTTCGTCGGGTTGGCGGGATGATCTTCTAGCACCACAACCTCCTTGCCGGTTTGGTTGGTTGACTCAACTTCATTTGCGGATTGGTTGGTAGCCTCCTCACCATCCTCGACGGCAGCAACTTTCTCGGATTGTGAAACCGAAACACGGGAAGGGGAGGCGGTCGCTGGGAACATGATTTGGCCATCAACAACATAGGCACGAGGGCTTAGGCCAACCACATTTAAAAGCAAATCTGGGTTCAGAATTTGCAGTTGGCTTAATGCATTGTAAAAGGAACCAGTGATATACTTTTCAAGTTCACCCCGGTAGAGTTGAGCTTCGTCCTGAGCTTCACTCAACTGGACCCTGGCTTCCTTCAAATTGTCCTGTGCTAACTTCATTTCCCCCTCTGCCTTCTCGTACATGATTTTGAAATCACTCAAACCCTTGCTGTTGCATGCATGGAGATATTGAAGCTTCTCATGATCGCGTTGAAGTTGTGTCAAGGATGTTTTTGCCTTTCCCAAGTCAGACGAACTTTGGGTATATTTTTCCTTCATCGATGAAAAATCTTCTTTCACCTTGATCAACTCGGTAACAGTCTTTGTTTTTTCTTCCCGAGAAGCAGCAGCTTCATCAAGAGAACGAAGATACTTACGCTTCAACAAACGTAATGATCTCGTTAACCCAGACAACTTCAGGCCACCGAGCTCCAGATCATCCAGTACCTTGATTTCTTCAGTTGTGAAGGGCTTTGCACTGGAGAGAGACTCAGGCGGACAAACTGCCTCTCGAATAGCATCAAACATCTCGGATTGCCATACGACATGCTTGGCCAAACCAGAACCCGAAGTAGGAGGAGGGGGTTCCATCACTTGCCGAGGAGGGGATAACGGAACATTTTCGGTAGGGATCTCCTTGCCTTTGTTCCTAACTTCCCCTTTTTCTGTCACCTTGGCTTTTGTCTTGTTGACAGCATCCTTGGGCGGATTCAGCTCGGACACCTTCCTCTTTTTCCCCACCCCAGGGGAAATATCCTTCTGCAACAACCCGGAGGTAGACTCGTTCTTTCCTTTGGTCAAATCGGCCAACCAACTTGGAGGAGTGTTTGGTTGCTTTTCCATTTGGGGAACTGAAAAGCAAAATAAAGCAAAATAATGAAATCAGTTGTTAAGCGGAATATAAAGCATTTCAATATAGCAATTAGGAATACTTAATTCGGCATCAAGCTCCTCTTGAGATTTATAAATAAGAGACGCAACGCTAGCATGTTGATGCGTCTGAAGATATGTACCGATGGCGATCACTGTATTAATATCATTGCAGTCTAACTAGGATTCTTTAAAGCGGTAGCTGGTAGGAGGAAAATGAAAATGATCGGGTGACCAACACAAGGGAAATTTTCCCTCTACCTCCTTCGTGCCACAGTATTGGAGAAACCATACCTCCTTACCGGGATGCGCGCACACCTTAAAGAACTTTTTTTTAAAACCCTTAAAGGACTCTGTATAGACCTTAAAGAGTCTACGACCAGGAACACCTCGGTCAGTAATCCAGCCTTTCAGTTCTGGTGGTTCACGACCAGTTTGGCAAGAGATGACTTGAAAGAAGAAAAAGAAAACCATAACGGAAGGGCGAAGAACAAGGTAGGCACAAAACCGCTCAAAGGCCTTAACGAAACCCCACCCGTTGGGATGGAGTTGTGTAGGGCATATGTGAAGATGATTGAGTATCTCTATTTGAAATTCGGTCAACGGAAATTGGATTCCAAGTTGAGTAATGAAATCTCGGTAGAAGAAAAAGAAGTAAGGACCCTCTTCAGTTCCACCAGAACATACGGGTTCGTCTTCTACAGGGGCTACGATGTCAAAGTTTTCAACCAACCCGACTGAAAGTCTAGACATGTCTTCCACAGAAAGCTCGGACGTGGTATTCAAAACCTCATGAGTCACCCAGGGAAACTGGGATGTCAATGAGGATGGCGGAGGCCCACAACGTGACTCGGCAGAACCTGATTCCTCTACTACCTCTCGAGGGGGAGATGCCATATATGCCTAGAAAAATAAGAAATTTTAAATAAGAAGGAAAGAATGGTTATACCTGCATCAAAAATACTAGCAGACAATGAGTCACTAGAAGATGAAGAGCTGGGCACGTCGGAAAGAGTAATCGGATCATTGGCCCCACCAGATGCCGACATCGATCCAAAGAAAATTCCATGCCGGCAACTTTCCAATGTGGACTCGGCCAACGAGTCACATCCTTGCTCGACAAGCTTAGAACTCAGGTAGACGCAAGAATAACATGGGACACCTCCTGAGACAGAGGAAGGATAGGGCAAAGCAGGGATCTTGGAACGTGAACCTGAGGTGGTCATGGGTAGAGAAGATGGAACTGAAGGACTACTTTTTCTGAGGCACTTACTCCGGGAAGAACAACCTCTACCCCGCTGAGACCCTAACTCCCTATTCGACACCTCGGCCCTTCGCCGAGATCCACCACCACGGCAGCCTCGAAGCATAGCTTCTTGCTCTTCTTCTTTAGTCTTGGGAATCCCCCAAAGCCAAAAATGAGCACCTGGAGGAATCTTTTTGAAAAAATCAGGGTTTTCCTCCCTCTGCCCTTTAAAACACAAAGCTGAAGAAAATGGGTTTTTCCCCCTCATTTGGTCAAAAATTGAAAAATACTAAATGTCAAATAGCAAAAGGAGGAGGAGAAGAGCAAGATGATGATCATCCGCACGATAGGAGGGAACATACAACTTCTGAAAATATGACCCTATGGAAGTTTTTTACAGGTTCTGGAAAAATAGCAAAAATCGACGATGCAACATATACATCTTCAAAAAAAAAAAAAAAAACTTACTAGTAGACAAAATGTTCAAGTGTAGACTCACACAACAGAATCGACAAAAAACTACAAATATGTGCAAATACTTGTTGAAGGAAGACGAAGAACCAAAGCAGAAATGGGGCACAAAACTCATAAAACACGCACACGAAAACAAACAACTAATGCTGGTGCACGATGCTCAAAAGCTAAACGAAAGCAGGTGAGAGAGGAAGATGGCTTATATAGCCAAGCAAACGACTACTGAAGTGTGAATAGCAAAGGTCAGGGTTATTTAAGTACTTTCACCCTCAACTTATAACTGCCACGATCGTGGATGGAAACCGCAATCATCATGCGCGAAAATCACAGCGCAGAGGAGGCTAAAGGGCAAGGGCAAAACTGCCACTTCACACAATATATATATATATATATATATATATATAAATAAAATTTTGATGATTAGACAGCTGAAGCGATGCTGCAATAAATGCGCACGAAACGCAATGACAGCATAGGAACGGCCGCAGCACGCTAAAGTACGCGGGCTGGAACACGTGGCACAACGCAATGATCATAGTTCGCAAACCTACATATGAGACAAGACGTATATGAACATACAGTTGTTCACCGAGTTCGGAGCTGATGTTGGGGTAATAGTCAACTCAAGGTTATTTCAGCACAGCTTCTAGCCGGCTACACAAGGAAGCAGTAGGCATACATGCATGCCCTCGTAACTCGGGTACAATGCCGACGCGGGTTCTTCATGAAAATACCGACGGGATCATGCACAACCGTTGACAATATGAATATGCAGATGCATTCTGAGATGAGGAATACCACTTGGGGGCAATCCGCAAGTAGGATCAAACAACTCAAGCGTATTCCTAACTCAGAATGGCAATATGGTTGATGCTCAACCAGCAAGGCAAAACGAGGAAAAATGACGCTGCACATAGGGAAGATAAGAACCCGAAAGCAACATGTCTGCCGACATTGGGAGGCAACCCGACAGATCGGCATTTTACCTGGTTCAAACATTGCAGGGTACCCAAAATATTCCACCGGGTTGATACTCAACCCGTCGGCATAAGGGGGGCAAAGAACATCCCGTGAGAAAAAAGAAATCGCTCGTCAGAAGAGCATGCAAGTCTACAAAAGCACAAACACATTCGAGAGTTAATAACTGGGAAAAAGGCACTCATAGGTTCATCCCGACTACCCGGATACCTAGGTAGCCCGGCTGAGGGGCAACTGTTATGGACCCATATGATGGGCCCATTAAGTGGTAAGCCCAACAAGGGGCAATCCAAGATATGGATTGATGTTAATTAAATCCTACTAATCTTATTGTGTCAGCATAGCTATCCAGACTATCTACAGGTAACCTCTATAAATACCAGGGCAAACCCTAAAGGTACACACATTCTCTCTTATTGTTATGCTGTCACTGTGCATACACACACCCCATTGGCTAACGCCGTTATAGTATTCTGTGCACAGTGATCTCCTTGACTCAAGGGTATCTCCCTCATAGATACATTGGAGAGGGCATCAGATCCAATATTAACGTACTAGCCTGACTGGGCTAGACATCTCTGTCTCAAGGACAAAACAAATAGAAACATGAAATCAATCAAACTTAAAATACATTCCAATTTTTTTTTTTTTGGTAAGCAAATACATTCCAAATTTTAATCTTCAAAACATGCAAATTTTCTTGAGCATGTGTGCCATGTTTGATGAATTATAAATTGAATTGAGACTTGATTTCTTGAATCAACCCGTTAATTGATTGAGCCAATTGTAAATGTATCCCAAAACTTCTAAATAATTGAGTTGTATTTTTTACCATTTTATAATACTTCATTCTAAATCATTTTGTTATAAATGATTTCACCCTATCTTCTTAAAAACTTTCAAACATAACCTTAGATGAGTGTAGGAACAAAATTTCTTTATTATTGTCTCAAAAAAGGAAAGGTCCAAAAGAAAAAGAAAAGGTGGGGGAACATTAAATTGGTGCTTGGTGGTGCATGAATATATTCATTCAACCACCAAAATGCTATTCAACGAACCAAAACTAGCGACATATAGAGGCCTCAACTTCGCAATCAAGAACATGCACTTTTTTTTTTAGCTTTATTTGAGTTACTAAGATTTTGACTAACCGAAACCCACCAAACCCAAAAGAGCACCCTATTTTGGTAGTATACCAATTCCACTCATACACGGTTGCGAAAGGACAAATTCCTCATCTCTTTCTCTATATCACACTCTCTGTCTCTTTCTCATTAATTTTATTATTAAATTAAAACGATACCATGTAAAGAAAAAAAAGATATTATTTGTTAAGGTTTAAAAATTTTAAAATTACTTTTTGATAATTTTATTTATGGAAAGGATATTGTAACAACTAAGTTGTGTTACTACCAAGTGATTACCAATTAATCTCACCGTTAGATCGATTATGTTGATCCAACGGTTATATTTATTTCTATTTTTGTATGATCATAATTTCCCAAATTTAATACTTTTATATTTATTTCCACCTTTGTATGGTTATGATTTCTCATATTTAATGATTTCACTTTAAATATGTGAAACCATGACCATATAAAGATGAAAATAAATATAACCGTTGGATCAACATAATCGATCTAACGGTGAGATTAATTGGTAGTCACTTGATAGTAACACAACTTGATTATCAGAATATTTTTCCATTTTATTTAATATTCGTATGTATTTTTTAATGAACATTAAATAGAATTATAAAGAACTGTATTTTTATTGACAAGTATTTCTAATAAAACGACGTCGTACAGTGGTCCCCTTCCTCGGCGACACACATGAAAAAGCGAATCTCGTGAAAAAAACATAGACCCGCCCGCCACAGGTAACAGAGCTCAAAACTCGCTCTGTTCTACTCGAAACCTCTCTCTCTCTCAGTTGCAGAGAAAAAGCGAAAAAGGAAAACCCTAACGACGACACATCCTCTGGTTCCTCTACACATGGCGTCCTCACTCTTTCAACCTTCGTCGTCTTCGACGATGGCTTTTGCTTCTTCTTCTCTCTTCGATGGCACTTCTCATGCCCCTACTCTTCGAACTCTGGGTTTTGTTGATTATTCTCGCACTCGAATTTTCACACCTAATAGCGTGGTAATCATCCATTTAAATTTATTATTATTTTAAAAAAATAATAATAATTTACACATGAAAATGTTGTGTGTTTTTTTTGTTTTTTATTTTTTATTTTAATGGTTGTTGTGCCAGAAATGTGATATGGCTGAATCATCAAATCTTCTAAATGGGAAACCGATCATTCCCGTCCTTAACGAACCGACGCTGCCCAAGTTCATGGAATCGGCAAGGATTGAGAAAACCATCAACAGAAACAGCAACAGGTTGAAATTGTTTTCTGGCACTGCCAACCCTACACTTTCCCAGGTAATTCCACTATTCTTTGCTTTAACATTTAGTAATGACTATAATCAAATATTTATTCCATTAATATTTGATTTTTTTTTTAAAAAAAAAAATACTACTTTGACTATGAAATTAGCTATTTAACTGAATAAATGTTTATAATTGTACTTCTGATTCAAAGGATCAATATAATAATTGAACGAAGATATCAGATTGTGTTTAAGGTGTCGTCTAGCACAGTGGTGTGTATCATGTTTGTAGGTACTGTAAAAGGCTAAAAGGCTTTTTTTTTTTTTTTTGTACATAAAAGGCTTGTTTTTTGAATTCAGAATCTGAGTGATTAGTGGTTAATAAAACCCTTTGGTCCCTGGAAACAAGTTATAGTTGGATGAGCCATCTTTCTAATGGACAGGTTTCTGCTGAGTTTTGTTGTTTTTTAAACTCCATGTTGCTTCTTCAACTAGGAAATTGCCGGGTACATGGGCCTGGAACTTGGAAAGGTTTCCATAAAGCGATTTGCTGATGGGGAAATCTATATCCAGTTGCAAGAGAGTGTTAGAGGTTGCAATGTGTACCTTATACAGCCAACCTGCCCTCCTGCAAACGAGAATCTCATGGAACTTAAAATAATGATTGATGCTTGTCGGCGAGCTTCTGCCAAAAATATCACTGCCGTGATTCCATACTTTGGATATGCCAGAGCTGATAGAAAGGCAAGTGTTTTGCATGTATCTGATTTAAACTTTTGTAATCCGTAGTTTTATATGAGATCTACTTATCACATACAATGTCAGACAAGATTCTCGTTGGTTTACCACTGTAATGTACTTTTGTTCTTCTTTCTGGAAATTTTTGCGACAGTTTTGTGATGTTTCTGTTGAACCCCCCAAATCCCTCGTGCACAATTAAGTGGAGAAATAATTTGATGTTGTCTTTGTCTTTGTATTGAAAAAATTGTCACCTGGGTTGGTTTCGCTTTTTGCTTTATGATGAACTTGAAGCTAACCAATGGGTTTATAAGCAATTACTGGAGCTTTTCTAATTTATTTTCTTCCTTTACAGACTCAAGGGCGTGAATCAATTGCAGCTAAACTTGTTGCAAACCTTATTACAAAAGCTGGGGCAGACCGCGTTCTTGCTTGTGACCTTCATTCAGGGCAGTCCATGGGTTACTTTGATATTCCTGTGGATCATGTACATTGTCAAGTAAGTAAGGTGTGAATGGTTTTAGTTATTTTTTTCACAACATGTTTCCTAATACTATTGTTTATGATGTCCACTAGCCTGTGATCCTTGATTATCTTGCCAGCAAGACAATAAGTTCAAATGACTTGGTTGTTGTTTCCCCTGATGTTGGTGGTGTTGCAAGAGCACGTGCTTTTGCAAAGAAATTATCTGATGCACCTTTAGCTATTGTAGACAAAAGGCGTCACGGACATAATGTAGCTGAGGTAATAACTGCAACAAAATCTGTGCATTATCCTTGACATGCTGCATTTCTTTTGAAATTGTCATTCATGTATGCGATTATACTTTCAAACAGGGTTTATTTTTGTTTTTCTTAGTGTTACTTATCAATGACTATTTTCTTTCCTGAAATAAATTTGCCCTCTCTGGGACACTTTGATTAACCAACAATGTGGCCATTGATTATGGATATTTGGTGCGTGTTTTGTTTAGTGGTTTTGCTGACATCATCTAATTTCCATTTGAAAAAGATAGAAGTCAGTAAGAAAGATGCTTCCCTGTTATAATATCTGCTCATCATGATTGGAAGTAATGCTGCAGGGCTGTAGTGTGCTTTGGTCCTACTTCAAGTGCATAGTAGGATAGTGTACGTTTTTATAGAAGTTACAATGATATTTCTAATTTTGACTAGCTTTGTTAGGTATGTATATCATTCATTGTTCTTTTTAGGTTGTGATAAAATTGGAATAGTAGAATCATTCAGAACCTATACGGCTATACCCATCCAGCCTCGATACAAGGCACTGTCTTATTGTTGTCTAGGCTCAGATTTTGACAACCATGTGAAGGATTTAAGTTCCAGAGGAATCATGATACTCCAATAGTAAGACTAAAACTCTGACTTTTTGTGGTTGGTTAGATATTTGAGTGGCATATAAGAAGGTATTTCATCATTGGCCAATACACGTTACATCGGTATTTGCTGGGGACTATGAAGCACTGATACGTCCAAATTTTTTTTTCCAACGTATCGGACACACATCCCAAACGGATATGCTTCTGATACCCATTTTGCCGTATCAGATGGGTTAACAACATCCGATATGGTCAAATCTCCCATCTCCATCGCGCACCAGTAGCCAACCGCCGCATGCACCACCGTAGAGCCACCTCGAGCTCCTCCTCGTCGTTTGCGAACCATAGGTCTGCGCGCCATCTTGCTAATCCGCCAGTCTTCTTCATCTTCCTGCTGCAACACATCACCATTGTATGTTTTTTTTATCTTCCTTAAAACTAGCCGTCAAAACTAAGCTTGAGATGCTTGTAGGTTTTCAAGAAAGTAAAGATTAGGTTTTCAAGAGCCCAAGAAAGATTTGGCCATGTAGTTTGTTTCGGTGGCTTGGTACACTAAGCCCATTAATCTTGGGCTGGTAGTTTTTTTAAAGTAATTATTTGTTGTGGTAAAATATCATAAAATTAAAAAGGCAAGTAATTATAATAAAACTAAATAAATAATGCAGAAAATTAAAATAAACAAAATACATGACGTGGATGTAAATAATGGGTGCTGTTTAGATTTTCATATTTTATACTCATATTTAGTAACGTATCAATGTCCCGTATCGGGACGTATCGGAACGCCATGTCGGAATCGGTGCTTCATAGGCTGGGGATGAGGGACCCCTATTTTCTTTTGTTTTTTTTTGAACGTGCACATGGTTTAGCATGATACTATACTATATTGTACTAGTTCTCCAGAGGGATAAATTAACGTTAACTACATGGACCTTTCAACGTATATTTATTTATCTGTCTTGTGTAAGCCCTGCAGGTGATGAACCTGATTGGTGATGTAAAAGGAAAAGTTGCAGTAATGGTGGATGATATGATTGACACTGCTGGTATGCCATCGTCATTGCCCAATTTAACATTTGAAAAGAGAGATTATTTTTCCTGTGCTTTTTTGTTGCATATGATGGTTACTTGTTGGGTCAAAGAAATATAACCAAGCAACAAATACTTAGCTTGTCTTGATTAATTAAAGCTTTTTTGTGAAGTTTTATGTTCATTCTAGACCTTTTCTTGATATATTTTTTTCTCTATAATGTTCCCTTTGCAGCTCTGCCTTTCTGTTTTGCTTAGTGCATTTTCCTGGACTGGCCACATCTTAAGAATTAAGATCGAACTCTTAATTACTATCTTTTGAGATGAAGTTTTATCGAACATATCCCAAACTTATTAGCATATTTGGGTGTTCCTAATTTTTAAAATATTTCCATCATAATTTACATAAACATATATTCTTTTAGGGAACTGCTGAATGTAACTTTAGAGACTAGGAATTTATTACTAAATAATAAATACTATTTTATGGCAGTAATGGAGGAAAAAATAATTACAATCTTATTCTATCTCTTGTATTTGCTCGAGAAGATGATTGATTGCTACTAGAAAGGTTCAGATTGCATTTTCTTACGGGGAAAATGTTTGTCATTTTAAAGGACACAACTTTGTGTCATTTTAAGTGAAACTATTGTATTTTGGTGGTTTTTAACCTTTTTTCTTCTCGACAATACTCTATTTTCTCTCTCCTCTTAATTTGTGGAGAAGAGAGTATATAAAAAACCATCAAATATGCACCAAAACACGATCGTTTTATTTTAAATGACACAAAGTTGTGTCCTTTAATGACAAATACTTTTCCGTTTTCTCTTATATGTATTTCATTTCTCGGAATATAATAATCATGAAAAGTTTGCAAGATGTCTATATAAAATAATACTCAAGAAGTACTTTTTGAAGTATGCAAGAAGTAAATCATGTTTGGAATTTAGCATTTTTTTACATACATAAAATGCACAAGAAAAGGGGGCGAACCGAAGCAGTGATAAAACTGTTCTTTCATGATTGAAAGGTCATGGATTCGAATCCAGGAAACAGCCTCTTTGCAATTATGCAAGGGTAAGGCTGCGTACAAGGATTTCCTCCACCCCACACTCGCTAGTCGGGTTTAACGGGGAGTGATTTTTTTTTTTTTTTACATAAAATGCACAAGAACATTTCAGTGAAAAGTACTAAGTAATGTTATACGAAATATCGCTCTTTGTTGTGTAGGCAAGTATGATGGTTGTATTGGTTTCTTTTTCCCTTTTCTTTATTAATATTTGTTGGTAGGTTTCTTATTCTAATTGTTTTGGACCTCAGGGACCATCTCTAAGGGTGCGGCACTATTACATGAAGAGGGGGCCAGGGAAGTTTATGCATGCTGCACTCATGCTGTTTTCAGGTATTGCCTTTGGTTCTGCCATACATTTTTATTCTTGTTCCTTTCCAAATAGATAATAGAAGTAGGCAAAGTTTCAGACTCTACAGTGCACTGCCTAAATCTGAAGCATGTTTAATCATTTGTTCTTCAATTTCCAACAGTTTACCTACACTTATTTTATCACACTAATTGCTAATTATTCAGTAATCAGTATTGTTAGTCAGCCTATGGGGCATTGTTTTCTCTCCTACGCATCAATCGGCTAATAAATTGCTTGAGCAGAGATGCTTTACTCTAAACCTTCACCGCATAAATGTGTTGATTGCGGCATTCATTCATGTTAAGCATAATATATGAATGAACCAGTATCATATTATGCTTTTGTTTTGTTTTATTTGAATAATCACAGCCCTCCTGCAATCGAGAGGTTGTCCGGTGGCTTATTTCAAGAGGTGATTATTACAAATACCATTCCAGTTGCGGAGAAGAACTATTTCCCCCAGTTAACTATTCTTACAGTAGCAAACATGTTGGGGGAAACTATTTGGCGTATTCACGATGATAGCTCAGTCAGCAGTATTTTTCAGTGAACAATCAATATTAGGGTTTTATTTCTCTTCTTTTACAGCAGAGAAATTTGTTTTTGCAGCTGAGATAATAAATAGTGGGGCCCACTATTTGAAAAAAAAAATAAGAAGCAATTCGCGGAAATCAAAGTGTCAGCGGGAGAAAAAATTTCTCTGGAGTGAAACGAGAGTAATAAAGCCCTCAATATTACTCTCTTAACAGTTAATTTAATCAATACATATTTTGTTTATTTTGTACTCAAGTCTTTTTTTTCATTTCTCGCCCATTATTTTGGGCTGTTCAATTTCAGATGTTATGGTTGTAGATGACAATCTTATATTATACAAATATATAAATTAGGCTTGTCAACCTGCCCCGTGGACACCCCACCATGTGGGGAAAGTATTAGCATGTCTTTCAATTATATAAGATGTTTGTTAATTTTTAAGATTGAGATTAATTATGCTGTGGCATAAATTTTTGAAATTTTTACAAGCGTGGGCTGGGACGGTGTGGACTATATTTTCATGGGGACGAGTTTAGGTATTCTTCTCAAAAAGGATGAATGGGAGCCGGTAAAGGCTAATGATATTGGGTACAGGGCTGGTTAAGCTAAACCATGCAGTCTCATTGCCGAAAGCCTATACACCTATATTACCAACTGGTTTTTTATTTTTATTTTTTATAAAGTGCATATGTTTTTTAAATAAATAAGATATATATAACTTTAAAATTTAATTACTGAGTGTAATATTCTTCAAATTGAAATTTGCTCTACCTTGTTCATTTTAGGTATAAAATTATTTAAGCACTTTTGTCCTCATGAACCAGATGAAAGCGGGCAATCAATTCGTGTTCATAGACCATTGGTTGAAAAATTGAATATCAAATGCTTATCTTATGTGGGTATATGAAGATGACAAGGTTTGAATTCGTCATCCCCACCCCAAATCCCAAGGTTTTGTTTTGCAAACTAAATATTATAGGAGGAAGGATATTCTTACAACCAAATTTTTTTACTACTAACTTACTATCTATCTAATCACCATTGAATCAAAGAGAGAGAATGTTAAAAAGTTTTTGAAAAAAGAAAAAATGTTGATCCAATGGTTATTAGATAGGTAGTGAGTTGGTAGTAGAAGATTTTGGTAGTAAGAATATCCCTCCTCATATTATAGAAGGAAAACTATTGCGTAATTAAAGCACACTGTAAATCGTAAACACTCCATTCAATCTTGTGAATGTCTGTTTTTTTTTTTTTTCAATTGTAATTTATTTTAGTTATATTAATTTTTATTATTATAATTTTTTTTTTCAATCCCAAAACAATATTATTTTGTTGTTTCTTCATCAATATGATATAAATTCATATCCATCAACCTCAAAATTATATTGTTTTGGGGTTGGAAGAATTAATAAATGGTATTTTAACAATTTTAATTTAATTTGCGTTATATGCATTTTATCAAAGGGTTTTCGTTTTGTCCTTTAACATGACACAAAATTTTTTTCTACTCATACAACATTTTGTGGGGCCCGCACTTTTTAAAGCAAAAAAAAACTAAGGCACGCAAAACGAATCTCTATAATATTACACAATCACTTTTCCTACAACATAACTTTTATAAAACCCTTTATCAAAACACTCCTCATTAGTTTTTTTAATCCCCAAAAGACGTTATTTGGAGGTTAACGGAGATAACTTTATTTCATGTTGCCGGATAAACGATAAATCCTTTTTTATATGCAGATTTATTTATAAATATATTGCGGGCCTAATGGGCCATTTCCCAATCACCCTTAGGGTAATATAGTAGATAATGACTTATTGGGCCCCCAAAAGGTAAATTTAAATCCAACCGGGTCTCTAATCCTTGTTGCTGCTGAGCAGAACCCTAGTCGTGCCTAAGTTGATGGAACCCTAATTTTCACCTATAAAATTATAGCCAACTTCATCGTCGTCGATCAGAAAACCGCACAACTGCGGGCAATTCTACTTTATTGCTTTCGTTCCTTGCATGCATTTGTCCACTGAATTTGTTCAACGGTTTTTTTTTTCCCAAGAAAATTCTTTTCAAAACCAGTAGTTTGTAATGTTCATACGAAGATACTGAGTCTGTGATGAAGAAGTAACTGTGCCAGAGGCGAGTCATCTGTTGTGCTCGTCGCTGATGGCTCACTTATCCTCTAAGAAGTTCTGAGCTCAACATCGAAACTTTTTTATTTTATTTTTAATTTTCTAATTTTCTCAAATACCACTTGTTTTATTTTAGGTTAAGTTTCGCTTTTAATGGTAGCAATTATTTTATTGGTAATTGGGTTTGATTGAGAGGGAAAAGCGAAGTGATGATAGCAATTCATTCGTCTGTCAATCCGCTGATATTCGTGTGATGTATTCATGAATCCCGACAGGTTCTGATCGCTATCTTCATTCCCTCTTTTTTTCTTTTTTCTTTTTTGTAAATGTTGTTTTGGATCCCTTTTAATTTTTTGGTCACCAATGGAATGGAGTCTATTAATACACTTGATTGAAAGTTTTTAACATTATTTTTTTCACGGTTTGAAAATTGAAATCAAAATCGTGATTGGGCATGTGATGAATCTCATTATACAAATGGGTAATTTGCGTCTGAATTAATTACTTTGATGCTATATCACCTTGGAGAACTGATGCCCAAAACTTTTGCCAATTTTCATTGGGAATAATTAGTACCTTTTGTTTTGTTATGCTTCTCTGCATTGCATTGCATTGAATGGTTTCTTTTGGGGTTGATGATTCAGTTCCTCAAAAAAGAATTTGGAATAGAGAGATGAACTGAGCCCTTCTTCCATGTTTCAAAAGATTTATTAACAACATTCATTTGGCCCCTTAGGATTAGATAAACGCAGCTCCTTATCATGAAAGGGAATTATTGCTGCCCTACTCTTTGATGTTTAAAATTTTAATGCAGCTACTTTTCACTTGTGATGCCCTCAATGCTGTCCAGAAGGACCAAGGCCCTGTTTTTCAACAATGTAATAGTGATGAAATTGTCAATGCATAGACCTAGGGTCATGGTCATTATGTTCTTTTGATAGAGGTGAAAATTAAGAATTCCCATTACCCGGTCAGAAAATACACGACAAAGAAAAAATCTACAAAATAGAGAACTCAATCATTAAGAGTGTCAAGCTCCGTTGAAGTAAATGACGAAGAATGGGGAGTTGCCTAAAGTCTAGAACTGGACGAATACAGAACAAAGAGTGACAAACAGGCAGAAACCAAGCCAGACATGGAAAGATTCAAATTCTGTGTCTCCTGCCTCTCTAACTGATATATTGCATTTGAGTCAGACATGGAATGTTTCTAGGGTAAAAATGTTTATTAGTCAAAAGATAAAACAAAAACTATTTGGACATGGAATGTTTCTAGACTAAAAATGTTTATTAGTCAAAAGAGAAAATAAAAACTAATTGGACGCGCAACTTAGAAGACCAAAATTGGAAAATCGTTGTTTACCAAATATTAAACACAGCAAAAAAAGAGAGTCCCACACAATATATCCTATTGTTTTCCTATATACATCTGCCTGTTATAACTATCTCTTCCATGTAACTGATTCAGATTCGCCAAATGAATGACTCTCAAAATGTAGGCTTCGTGTAGTGTAATCTTGAGGTCTTGAAGCTCAGTTTATAAACAGATTACCAGTTGTCTCTCATTATCAACCTGACATCCAAGTGAAGATTTTAACACCCTGCGGGAGAACAAACCATGGTGAAAGTTGTCCTATTTGAAGGACAAAGTTGAATTGCAATGTGTCTCTAAAACAAGGCTGTGCTTAATGTCTCTAAAACAAGGGCACTTGAATATCATAATCATGAGGTCACCTGAAATTTTGGTGCTTAAAAAACATCAAGAGATGGGTTCTTTGACTTGTATCAAAAAGATTTTCAACGTTAAGTGAATTATTATCAACCACATAATTTATATAAAATGCACCTTCATGGAGTAATCGACTATTATTCTTTATCTGTATTATCCAAAAAGCATTTCCTAGATAACAGCTTATGAATTGGATTGCTGAAAAGAGAGACAAGGTGTAAATATAGTTACCAGTAATTGATACATTTGCAGATACCAATCTTTGGTGGATATCTATTATGATAACAGGTCCTCATCCTCTTTAAGGAAAACCTCCGGGTGTATTGCTGCATTTGTGAAAATTAGAGCTCGTTGTAGCTTGCGGTGGTCAAATACTTCAACATCAACCGAGAAGATTGAACTAACTGGTCGATGATCTGAAAGCTTATTTTCTGCACTGCTATATTGAAGTTGCTTTATCCCTTTTCCTAGCCACAATATACGATCACACCTGTATAGTATTAACTAGGATCACTTAATTGCATCTTACTTTTGCCTAATGAATAATAAAAGATCTAATGCATGGACTAACAAAACTTTCATTGCTTTGCAATCCAAACTTGCACTTACCAGGCTGGAGTTCTCTTCTTTTCCCCTTCTTTTGGGTTCTCACCGACATATTTATCAGAATTAAATTCATACTTGTAAGTAGGTGGGAAGTTTATCAACCCCTCTTTCCACCCATCAAATACATGCCCACAACGTAATTCATTGCTTAGCTGCAAATAAGATGAAGTAATTAGAAATTCTCATTGATAAAAATCATATGCAGATCAACAAGTGGATCCAAGTTTGGTGCCAACACTTCCGACCCCTTTTGCAACTTTATAGGTCTAGATTTTGTAGGTTGCAAATTTTGAAGAAGTGATCAACATTAACAACACATTTATCCCAAATTAATTGGGATCGGTGGTGGATGAATATTATTGTGGAGACCAATGGTATGTCTAAGTTTTATAATTCTCACCTGATCATGATTCATCAGTTCATCCCACTTCTTTAGAGCTACCAGCCTTCGAACTTCCACATCCAACATGTTGATACGATAATTCAAATCCCCAAACCAGAAAATCTGACTGTTAGCAGGAAGCAATCCATCAATGAATCCAAGATGTTCATTCATAACACAATGATGTGAACTCCCAAAAATCTACCACAAGCAATATATCCCATAATAAGGTGATTATAAAAGAAAAACTTTCAAACTAAAGAAAAACTTACTCGTGAGATGGGATTGTTTGTGGTTGATCTGCATCAAAGACAGACGAGAAACAAGTGCGTCTTAGAATTTCATGAACATCTGAGTTTCTTCTCTGTTCCGCCCCATCCTTATGTCCAGAAGTCAGATGGGAACAAACAAAGCACAGACGTGACTGATAGAGAGACATACTAACTGAAACAGAACCCTGCATCAGTGATAATTTGTTATCACGTCCACTCATGTTAGAATGAACAAGTTCTAACTGTAAATGCATATAAATCGTGAGTTTTCTTATGCTCTACGTTCAAATTTGCTCATAGCCTACCACTGATCACATTGCAACACAACATAATACGGAGGACACTACTTTTTGCCTCAAAAGCTGCAACAAAAGTGAACAAATAAGACATATGGTTCAGTTTAGTTTGGTTTTATATGAGGTGCAACATAAGTGAACAAATAAGACACTACTTTTTGCGAGTTACCCTACCACAACATTATGAGTTGCTATGTGATCAGTCTATAAACTCTTGTACTGACAGTACCAGTGATCATAAAATGCATACTAGACTCAGATATGCATGTATCACGTACTATGCTGTTGAAAAGTTTTATGCTGCCTTGTTAACACTTTAGTGAAATTTCTAATGTCTTGGAATAGATTAAATATACACTTATGGTATAATGATGTCAAATTCAGTGTGAAACTTGTATTATGCCATTACCTTGTTTCCCATGTAGCCCATGAGACCAACTCCAACAGGAGAAACTTTCAAATTGTTAATGTGCCTTCTCAACCTCCTTTGCACCCAAACAGACACATATATTCCTACCATCTGCTTGCTGACAATCCGAACATACTTATGATGTGATTTCATGGTTCCTATTCCATTATCATCTTTGTTATTTGGTAATTCAAAAAAATTATCATCTTCCTCATCAGACAACATGTCAGATAATTCAGCAAGTGAATCATCAATTACCTCAGGCATCACTTGTTGCTCTTTCCAGAACAAACCCAAATTTCCAGAACTATGGTGTGAACGTTTCAATCCATTGCTGTATATTAAAGTATTATCCGTCCAGTTAAAGGATGAACTGCTAAGTACTCTACGCAACTTTGGATTGGAATCAACATGAGGGATTGCATCTAATGGACGTTCAGGCCAGTCAAGTGTAGTATGAAGATCAATGCCATATATTCTCCTCAACCTTATATTCTTTCCTATACCAATTATGCTTTTCACTTCCTCCTGTTCTAGCTCGTTGTTGTCAAAGGTTCCTAAATAGTCCTCATTCATCATATCAAGTGGATTAACATCTACACTGTCTGCTAGGACATCATCAGAAGCAGAAGTTCTTAAGACAGGAGAAGGGGGAGCACTATAACTTTTGTGTTTACTTGCAGGTTCAGAAGTTTTGTTTAGAGTTCTTCGTATCACTGCCTCCCATTTTGCGATGGGTGTGTTATCCTCTGCTCCCAGTACATTTCCAGCATTCAATGGAACTACCTCTTGGAAACTGTTTAAAGCAGTGCATTAATATGGAAGCCAATGACATAGAAGCCATCAGAAGATAAATTTTACAACCACTGTAGAGAAGTAGACTCTTAATAATATACTCGTAATAAACTACATGAACCTACTGTTAGACTCTAAATATGGATTGCGCATTTGACAATAAATTCATAAGGAATGGAAGAGAAGTTTCTCATATCAATTGAGTTAAAAAGACTAGATTCATTCTCATAAACCATATTAATGAAAATTCACCATCCCATTCTATAATAACTTCACTTATAACATGATGCAAATAGGATTCTAGGCCATTTTTTTGGAGACTTGGAACAACCTTAAATATAGCTAATGGGTGGTTGCTGTATTTCTAAGAACATGATAGCTTTGTTTTCTTCCTAAAGGAAACAATTGTTTGGAAATAAGTAGGCATTTCCATCTACAAAACATGAACCTATGATCAATCAGAGCACTTACCTAATTATATATAAAAGGAAGGTATTGTCATGAGTGGCATATTGCACCAATAAATCTCTTTTTTGGACTTATTTGATAAAAAATTATCAGACTCGCACTCTGTAAATAAAACAAAGTAGATAAATAGGGGGGAAATAGGATCATGATAAATTAACGGGAGAAGTGTTTGTCATTTTAAATGACATAAAGTTATGTCATTTTTAATGAAACTACGTCGTTTTGGTATGTTTTTACATTCTCTCTCCTTCGCTTTCTTTTTCTTCCTAATTTTATAAAAAAAGAAAATGACAAAACACACAAAAACAACGTAGTTTCGTTAAAATGACAAATAGTTTTCCCTAAATTAATCAATACACTTAACAAAAATGAAACTACGTTAATTTTATCATAAACAAGATAACTGTAAAAGTAAAGGTATGTAACCTATCAGGTTATAATGAAATGTAATCCAATATTATAATGAGTATTGCCAAAAATATCCTGAGTGATCAAATTTTTTGTCAATATGTTGAAGAAGCAAACACAGAACACACATATGCACCCTAAACAAAGTAGAAATAGCAAAGCATTAGGAAACTCGAGAAAGTAGAAACTACTTACCCAATAATGTAAATATCTGCTGGCACTTTGGTACAAAGCCAGTCCTCGATTTCAAGATCCTTCAATGGAAGTCTTCCAGCAACATTCCAAGTTCCAATTGTTACCCTGCAAAATAACCATGCATTTCATTAATATCATTAAATTAAGAGAAATGTTTTTCTCATGTTGTATGAGATAAATTGTCTCATGCAACACACAAAAAAGTGAGTAAGATCCTGTAAGAAGAAAAGAGAGAAAAGAAAAAAGTGGATTATACCCATATTTTTGTGTGTTGCATGAGATAATTTATCTCATGCAACATGAGAAAAATATATCCCTTAAATTAATAACATGTTACATAACCAGATTACCACCATACCTCACTTCCTTGGTATTTATGTACTGAACACGCAAAGTTTCTGATTTCCCTCTTCTGTGTCTCATCTTGTATCCCTTGGTATTACGCGATGCATCTGAATTACAAATATCAAATCATATGTGATGATGAATTTAACACTCTCAACTCATCAGGGGCCAAAAACAGTCAATCATTTGAAGTTCACAATACTAGTCAAGCTATTGTTGGCTTTAAAAAGTTTCTTTAATTTTGTATACCTCATGGTTAGTAACATATTGAAATTTGTATAGTAATTAGTCAATCATTTTGTATATTTCTTGGTTACTGCAAAGGAATAAAGTATTGCCTGATGTTTGACATGGGAATATGGATTGTGTTCTAAGTGGATTATCTTCACGCACTCCCATTCTTGAATCCTTAAGAGAGCAAGCTGGAAGAGAATTGAAAAAACAAAGAAGGGAAAAAATGAAACGTGAAAGAAAAAGATCAAGTTAAACAAGAAAAAGAATATAGTATAATGTAAAGCATAATACCATCATCTTCACTCTCAGTTTCAGTGTCCACTTCATCTTCACTAAAATCATTTACTTTTGGCTTTATATTTAACCATTTCTTCATCATAATGGAGGGCCAAAAGGCCTGCAATGAAACGAAATTAGAAGTTTTCAAGAATCATAAGCTGATACTTAACCTCAAACACCAGCCATAATAAAGTTTATGAGGCATGTCACATAGCTTACCTCAGAGCGTTTTCCTCTCCTTGCTTTCATTGCCTACTCAAGCTAAAAAACTACTATAACTGAACCCAAAAGCACTTGTGTACTGTGCCAGACTTTCAAAGCTCAAGCTCTTAAGTATGAAAGCAGTCACTGGCATTTGTTAGGCACTACATGGCAGTTAATATTTAAATAAGATGTCTTCTCATTTTTGTAACAACTAATAAAACCAAGTTGGAGTTATTTGAATGCACAATTGAAGGGAGATCCTTATAGAAAACCAAATAGAAAAAGACAGAAAATGCATGACTATATCAACAAGACACAACTTGCATAATGGAAAAAAAAAAGAATACTACTGGTCCTCACTGCACTTAGCTATTATATGATAATAAAACAGGAAAACATGCTCACCTTAATTGAATTTTCAATAAAAACCCAAAAGGAAGTCCAACAATGCCAAATGTCACTTTCAATAGATCATATATATATATATATAACTAACTATTTCTGAAAGATAAATCACTGAGCCAGTACCAACAAACAAAATTGTTGTATGAATAGTATTCAATGGGGAGTAGGAATGACAAATTACATAAAGTTATTTCTTTATATTAGTTTTTCATATTTAATCAAGCAACTAGTCAATAACAAAAACTAGCCCATACCATTAAAAAATCCAAAAGGGTATTTTAATTATTATTAGTGCAATAATGCCCATGATAGTATATACTAGGAAAAATGCAGAATTACCACAGCCACAAAATGCAGAAGGTACTTACATCAGCAGACACCAAAATTGATGCCGACTGAAACCGAAAAAGCAAGGATACATACAAATCAAGTGAAATATCACCACCTAAGATTTGCCAATAATCCCACAAAAGGATAATAAGGTTCATATAACGAGGAATGATCATATAATAATAATAATAATAATAATAAATATATATGCTTAATTAGCTCAAATAACTAACTAGACTAGAGTGTAAACTAATTAGGATTCATTATGTTAACTACAGCTGTAAACTCATTGGTTAGCCAGTCCACCATATTATATTATATTCTCTTAATCTTTTTTTTATTTTTTATTTGTTCCTCTTCCATGCAAAAACAGGTTTAGATAATTGACAACATTAGCATAGAAAATAAATAAATAAAAATAGAAATTGACTGACAAAACTGAAAGATAAGGCCCAGAGCGCACTATCTGTGAAGGTAACAGTTTTGAGTTTTCAACTGTAAAATCATCCATCTAATCTAATTTATGTCAAATGGACATGCAAGTTGGTGGGGAATAATAGATTGACAAGAAGATACTTCTCTCATTCGTGGGTTTGAACTTTCAATGACGTCGGTTGTTAACTTAACTGAACAAATTAAATAACCTTAGAAACTTTTGATAAAAAGTGGATTTAGTGAGATGTGGGGGGCACCAATAAATGGAGGATTAACAACTGACTAATCAAATCTTATAACTAATGAATGATTCCTTAATTATGTGATTTGATCATTGGATTCAATCGAATTTTTATTTCGTTGGAGGTTTTGTTTTGTTTTGTTTTGTTTGTATTTGATACCTCTGTAATACTTTTTGTAATGTAAAAAGCACAAACCCAACAATCTCTCACTTGCTCTTTTGGATACAAACTCGAGTTGAAAACCTAAGACCATGTAACCCACAAGTTATTATCTATCTGAAAAAAACACCACATCCCTTGTCTCAAGCTAGCTTGGGGATCTACCATCTGTTATTAATCAAGGCTCCTGATAATCAACGAATGATTATCTAATTCGGTGTTACTCCACTAAAAGCCTGAACTTGAACTTCAAGATTAACAACACTTATAACATGAATATGCATCGCCCCTTTGTAGAATGTCTATAATTGATTGATAAGTTTTTTGTAACTCAATCAATTATTTATTGGGTTTTATAAGAGTTATGTTGTAGGAAAAGTGATTGTGTAATGTTATAGAGATTCGTTTTGCGTGCCATAGTTTTTTTTTTGCTTTAAAAAGTGTGGGCCCTACAAAATGTTGTGTGTGTAGGAAAGTTTTTCTGGTCATGTTAAAGGACAAACTAAAACCCCTTATTTATTTCGTTGACTATGATAGTTTCTCTAATGGATTACATACACTGGCCAGTATCTTTAATATCCAAGTACCGAAACATACCAAGGGGACATATCCTACAAATTCCATATTGTTTATCTCATAAATATCGATAATCAAATAATCTCACTCACAAAATACCGAGTTATTGGCCGTCAATAGATCGAACATCACCCATTGGTAAATCAAAGAATGAAAACTATTTGATTACCTATTTATAATAAACTCAGGATTAAGAGTAATTACATAACTATAGTTAACTGGAGATTTGATACCTTATGACGGAAAAACAACCTTAATCAAATCTCTCCTTGATCCTTTCAATATGAATGTTAATTCACACCAATATTTTACAATGATTCGGACAAAACCATTTCATAAAATATTGCAGCTTAAATAAAGTGCCCAACTTTATTTAACAGTTATTGTGAATCTATTCATCAATTGTGAGAACCTATGATCATGTCCTCCATGAACGTATCCACATGATCATATACTCCACAATTGATCTGGACCTTGATGTTTGTAAATAGTGTGCAAAATAAATAAATAAAACCTTATTTATGAAATTCAGAAAATGATTTCACTGTTTCATTGTCTTACTCCAAGATGACAATGAAACCAATAACTCTCACGTGCTTAATGCAAGTCTGGGATCCTCCTAAGACCCAAAGAAGTAACATGCCTCTTGAACACAAGTTCAGGCAAACTCTTAGTAACTGGGTCTACAAGATCCACCTCTATTCCTATCCTAGTTGAGTAAAACTCATAGCTCTAGGTTGATTTTCTTGAGTCAATATCCACTTGAAATAACTGAATTTGTGAAAACTCAGCTTTTCAAGACTCCCACTAGAATATACCAGCATATAATCTCTCATTCTCCAAAGATACTTGAGTACATGCTTAACAATAATCTTAGTGTTCCTCTATATTCAGAATGCTACCGTCTCACTACTCCCACTGCGTGACAGATGTTTGGTTTAACGCCCAACATGATATGCATGAGACTACCTTTGCCAAAGCATAAGATATCCTTCTCATGCATTCTTCCTTCTCAGGAGTCTTTGGTTGCTCCTTAGGAAGATGAATTCCACATCTGAGAATTATAATTCTTCTCTTAGAATTCTCATGTTGAGTTTTGGCAAGAGTTTTGTCAATGTAAGTAGCCTAAGGTGATGTCAACAACTTATTCTTCCGATCTCATAAGAGTTTTATACCAAAAATATAATTGGATTCCCCAGTACTTCCATACCTAAACACTAACTTAGCCAACTCTTTATGCTTGATATTACCTCCACATTATTTCCAACAAGGAGCATATCATCTACATAAAGTACCAGAAAAGCTATTGTCTTCCGTTGGATCCTTTACATACAAATACACATCATTCATCAAGGTTCTCTCAAAATCAAAATTTTGATAACCTAATCAAAACTGATGTTTCAAGACCTGGATGATTGCTTAAGTTTATAAAATAAACTTTCACAACTTGCATACCATGTGTTTCTGCCCATTTGCTATAAACCATTTTGGTTTTTGTATGCAGATATCCTAACATCCAACTCCCAAAATTAAATCTCAAGAGTTATAGCAGCAACTAAGAGAATCTGGATAGACTCAAGCATGGCGTCTTGCAAAAATTGCCTCCAAGCTATTTTTGAAGGTTTTCACCTTCCTGTCTATCCTCTCTTTGCATTTATAGGTCCACATGCACCTAGTGGGTCTTACCCCTCTTGATGCCTTTACTAGGTACCTAACAGAGTTGAAATACAAGTATTTCATCTCATGGTTTATAGCTTGAGCAACACTTGATCAATAACATCTTCTAGTGCATTATCGTAACTAGTAGGATCAATGTTACTCAACAAGAGACAACTTGAGAGTTAACAAGGTTTTCTCCTACTACGAATGTATTGCACTAGACCTTGTGTATTTATAGATAAATCAAAGATTGGGTCAAATGGTGGATCTCCAATTTCTTGAGGATCCATTTATTCTTGATATTGTTCTTCTACATGTGATACTAATATTTCTACTAGTTTCATTTATATATTATCATGTTGAATTTCCAATTACTGTCCCCTTGTTTGTTCACCTAGAGATATATCTTTCCATTCTTGAACAATCAAGGGAACAGTGGATGAAGCTTCTAGATATTCTGAAAATTCTTGATCTGAGATGAATCTCATCAAGAATAATCTTACTTAAGAGCTTATAATTTCTCATCTAGTCCTCCTTTAAGCAAATCACGTGAGTGCTCACTTAGATTATCTTGTCCTTAAGACTAAATAAGAAATCATCCTTGGTTCTCTTAGGGTAGCCAAAAAATATGCACTCTTTCGTACAAGATTCCATCTTATTTGAGAAATAAGAAATCATCCTTGGTTCTCTTAGGGTAGCCAAAAAATATGCACTCTTTCGTACAAGATTCCATCTTATTTGACTGCTATTGTAGGACGTGTGCCGTAGCACCCTAAATCCGAATACGGTTTTATATGGGCTTGCACCCTTTCCATAATTCTTTAGGTGTCTTTACAACAAACTTTGTCGGAACCAAGTTAAGAAGGTACATCTCCTTCTCTTAGGCATCTCCCTAGAATGTTATTAGTAAGGATGAATAACTGAACACAGACTTCACAAAGTCTAGAAATATTTGATTTCTGCATACTGCAACTTATCCAACTAACGCGTTCCTAGAGTTGACAGTTATAAAACTATCCCCTCTTAAATCATGTAAGACCTGAACTTACCAGACATGTAGCCAACACTTTAGTCAGACCAAAGTGTTTTGATTTGAACACCTACATGTTATTCTGCCTCAGACTTAAACCTCTTGGAAATTTCCAAAAGCTTTAGACTTATGGCTCAGTAGGTTCATCTGTCCAAATCCAGAGTAACCACTCATATAATGAAGTACTCACCATCTCTTCTGGCTTGAACACTAATTGATCCACATACATTAGTATGTACCAATTCTAGTTGAATATATGTGCAAATTCCTTTGACCTTATAAGATTAGCCATTTTACCTTCCAAATAGGATTTACATGTAGCTTTTAGTTCAAAGACTATGGAACTTTTAGTCTCTCTTTTATCTAAAACATGTTTCCTACTTGAGGTAATGTGACTCAATCACAAAGGTCAAAGTTATGTTTCATTTGAAACTTTTATTTCTTAAGTGAATGTTCTTGTTCATCATCCTTTCCATTCAACATAATAAATTTAGGGGGGTATAGGACATAGGTAATAAAGACTATTTAAACAATGTATCAGAACAAATAAGACGAAGATGAACTTCAAAATGTAACTGAGAAATCAATTGCATTGTCATACCATGTTTTAACCAAAACAACTAACAATAATTGAATTCCGCTTGAAATTCGAAACAAATAAACAGTCACCTAAAACCATAGTCTTTTAAATAACTTGTCCTACTGCAAATGTAGACACAAGTTCCCATTTTCAAGCTTAAAATATCTATGTCCACTGCTGACAGGTATACCATGTTTGAACTACTGCAAAAAGTAATAAACATAATCAGTGATTCCTGAATCAATGATTCATTCACTGATCAGGCCTTAATATGCCCATGTCTGGTTCTTTTCATCACCTTTGGGAAAGTTTTTCTTTCAGTGTCCCTTCAGTCTGCACTTGAAGCACTTGCCTTGCGGCTTCTTCATAGCAACTGGTTTGACAACTGATAACCAAGTTATTTTGTTCTTGTTACCACCCTTGAGTTTTCCCTTGAATTTAACAAGACTTTTAGCAAAACCTGCGTTGACTGCATTATGTCTAGCAGAGCTGCTAGACACAACAAACATGTCATTAAGAGTCTGAAGCATCTCTACTCCACTCTTAACCATGTACATTTGCTTATGCAAGTGTTTGAAAAGACTGACAATAACATAATAGATAACTATCATATTTGTCATTTTCCAATCTGAGTATTGCGTCTTTGTTTCCTTAGACGCATCCTCTGCAGGTTGCTATGGCCCTTGTACTGTCAGGATAAATTTTAGCTTTCATGTTTTAGAACAATATCAAAAATTTATTTTCCACTTGGTTGGTACCATCCAGAGGTTTTTGACTCAAAATCATTTCTAAGATATTTTCTAAAAAACATATAAAGCACACAATTACAAACAAATAATGCAATAAATAAACGAAGTACAAGTAGATTCTCATAATTACTCTTGTTTATTGTTAATAATTCTTTAGGTTATCTTTACAAGGCTTACGACGGGCAAGATACTTGTAAAACTAAAATTGTTATTTGGGCCTTTGGTGCCATTATCAGAGCCTCGACGAGAGGGTTAATAACTTTACCAAACTTGAATGTAATTAACCATTGTTTAATTTCAAAATTGTCTTTAGTTTCTAAACATTGACGACGACGGGCCGTACAACATCTAACTAAAATTTTGAAACTATTAAGGTCCAATCGAATAAAATTCGATCATGCTTATCCGACGGGGCTTCACATGACCATTTTAATAATGGACCCACAAATAGAGCCCGCAGGTTTTAAAATTAAATACTTAATTTAAAACCTTCACCCATTCAATATTTTTATTTGAGAATTTTTATAAGCTCTGTTGAATTCATTGTTTAATTTCAAAATTATTTTTAATAACTTAGTATTGTCGACGTTGGGTCGTACAAAACTTTATTAAAATTTTAAAATTATTAAGGCCCAATAGATAGGCTCACAATGCGCCTGAAAGTTAAATTAATTTCTTAATTTAAATCTCCTTCCATTCAACATAAGCAAATTTTTCAATTTCCAAGAATTGTTTAAATGAGAGTAACCTTTGTTTGATTTCAAAAACTATGTAAGCAAGAGCGCCGATGAACGTGCATCACTTAGCTTATCTGAATTTTGAAATCATTAAGGTCCAAAAAATTCGGTCATGATAGGTAGCGTGTGCTTCACACAATCATGATATATGATTGTTGTATGCAGTGTGTGTTTAACACATAACCATTTTAGAAGACCCACAAATTACTCGCAAAATAAACTATTCTCTTAGGAAATTTTCTTAATTATTTTTCTAGATTTAAATCATCCAAATAGCTGATTTAATTATTAATTTAGATTGCACCAATCATAATAATTATCATTTATGAGGATAATTTGAAATCAAAATAATTTCCATAACGATAATTAAATTATTAAATTCGTTATGTACATATTTCAAAATTATTTTTCTAGATTTAAATCATCCAAATAATTGATTTAATTATTAACCTAGATTTCAAAAATCATAATAATTATCATTTATGAGGATAATTTGAAATCAAAATAATTACTATAACGATTATTTGTCTTGATGTTAATTATCCAAAATTAATTAATTCAATTATTAATCTAGATTTTTAACAAAAATCATAATAATTATTAATTAATTTTTCAGGATAATTTAAAATCAAAATAATCACATAATAACTATCATACTAGTCGCTGAAGACATAATAGCTACTATGCTCATGTAATTATACAAGTTATGCAACAATATGGCCTACTCTATATGGCATGTTATCGCAATAAAGCATGTTATCAATCATATAATTCATCCATTCAAACAAATAAAGCAATTAATTATAATAAAAACCTTAACCCATGATTTCCTAAAAAAATAAAATTACAGACTAATCAAATATGAAACATTGTGGCTGATTTGCTCCTTTCCTTATAGTTCAAAGGTTATGTTTCAAGCCTCTTTATGGTAACCATGGGCCCAAATGTCCAAAATACCAAATTTTGGCGAGAAACTCTAAGTCAACTTTCAGGAACCCTAGCTGTCACGTCTACTGCACCGTCACCCGATCTCATCTCAGCATGAAACTCCAGGGGAAGGATCGCCTTGAAGAGACGAATACGCCACCGGAACCACCGTAATCGGAGCTGCCACGCGCCTCCACACTCCGGTTTTGCACCGGCGAGTGAGACCCACGCGCAGTCACTTCAGGCGGCGCGTGAGGGCGCGTCCAGCCTCCCTTCGCGGTGCTCCGACCACCGTTGTGCTCGTCCTTCTGTCCCCTTTCATGTGATGTGGTTGGTTGCTGAAATCCGCCATCGGAAGGTCACAAACATGTCAAAACAGTGACGAACGCGCTTCTCTGTTCATCTTCTTGATCTTCTTTTATTACAATTTTGGAAGACAAATAGAAAAAGATACAAAATTGAAATAAAAATTCAAAGAGGAAATCTAATCGTATGGGATTAGCCTCCTTGTTACAACCCAAGAAAATACAAGAAAATTTCTACCACGGATTAAAGTCAAAACCATATTAAAGAATAGATTTTTAATAAAAAGAATTATAATGATACTCATGCAAATATTTGAATAACAAATATAGAACCCTAGGTGCCATATTTTACGAAGCAAAACAAATTACATGACAAATGTAAAATAAAACTAGATCCACATCCAAAAACATAATCCTGATATGATACCAATTGTAGGAGCAATTGCATCTGCTGAAGCGATTAAGATCATTGTGATTTGGATGTAAAGGATCATCATGGTTTTATAATTACCTCTTGTTGGCGCAGATCTCTCATGATGCTCCACACTCCTTGTTCCTTTGTGTGACAGTGCGAACTCACGAACTGCTGCGTCATAGCACGAACAGGTGTTTTGACAAACCTTTCAAACTATCTCTCGAGGAGGAAGGGGAAGCGTGTGAGCATTAATCAGATCTGAGCTTGATGACTTAAGTGATAGTATCTATATGGGTTCCAAGAAACTCTAGCTATAAGCTGATTGGGCTCTAAGTTTTTTGAGCTCTTCTCATACTAATAACTCATTTGAGCTTTAGTAAAAGAGAAAAACCCAACAGTCGGTTGTTAACTTAACTGAACAAATTAAATAACCTTAGAAACTTTTGATAAAAAGTGGATTTAGTGAGATGTGGGGGGCACCAATAAATGGAGGATTAACAACTGACTAATCAAATCTTATAACTAATGAATGATTCCTTAATTATGTGATTTGATCATTGGATTCAATCGAATTTTTATTTCGTTGGAGGTTTTGTTTTGTTTGGTTTGTATTTGATACCTCTGTAATACTTTTTGTACTGTAATTTAATCATGTTTACCTTTAAAAGAAAATAATTATGATAACAAGTAATTGAAAAAATAAATACTTTAATAATAAAAATAACATATTATTAGTAAATTAAAATTAAATTCAATAGAACTGAACAAATGGAGATTTCTCATGATTTTATTTTTTTTTAAAAATCAATTCGATATTTTTTTAAAATTATTTTTGATGAGGGAGCACCTTTCGGGCAGCACACTCCTTTTAAAATTTGTTAATAAACATGAAATTTCAAATTAAACTATTATATTCTGATTCCATTTCGCTTGGTGGCTGTTACAATGTGGATGTTAGGGATTAGGGATTTGAGTGATGGATGTAACATTTAGGGAGGAAAACATAATTGAAAAGGAAGATCAGATTAATCGATGTCATTTCAAATCTGGAAAGTAAAAGGGATACGAGCCACATATATGTTTTTTGTTTTTTGCTTTTTTGGTAAAAATATTTTTTGTTATTTTTAACTCATGCCAATTAACGAATAGGCAAACTTGGTAGTTCTTTCAAGAATTAATTTAACTATATATTTACTCTTAACATTACTTCGGAGCAGAAAAATTTGTATAAGAAGTCTATTTTACTCTTGTTTTTGTATCTATCTTTAGGCACTTGTAACTACTGAGTCCTGAATTTTTTTCTTTTAATTAATTTTTTTTTTAGGAACAGTTACTTTATGGAATGGGGTAATAACTAATAACACAATACAAAGATACACACGGTGATCCAATGTGTAAGGGGCAGAATAGAGTTTCCCGATGAAATAAAAATACGATCGGCTGAGAAAGATTTTTAAAGATTATATGTGAAAGAAAATTCCCACTTGAGCAAACTACCAAATTGACTATGAGAGAATGATGTTGGAAATTTTGGCTTGGAGGAAAAAAAAAAGTAATGACACCTACATGCATTATTTTTTGTTTTTCGTTTTTCTATTTAAATTTTGACTTTAATGTTTCTACGGTGAATGTAGATAATATCTACATTCACTCTTAAAATAATATTGTTTTTTGAGTTAAAAAATTAAAAAATTATAATGAGAAAGATTATTATAAACCTGAAATAAATTATAATTACAAAAATATCTTGATTTCTGTTACAAAACGATATCGTTTTGAGCTCAATGTAAATAAATTATATACATTGACTGCAGAAAAAATAAACCTTTAAATTTTTAGATTGAAATAATTTATGTAGTTTGTGCATCAATTAATTAGCGAGAGAAAACAGTTTTAAAATATCTAAATATTAAATGGTGCATGGGATTTCATTATACCGATACATCATTGGTCTTATTTCTTAGCTGGTATTTGAGTTTGAAAATGTTTTTGGACCAAAGTCATGGATCTTACATCATCTACTAATAATAACCTCCTAATAAATTAGGATAAGCAAATAACTGGCTTGACCCGATCGATCAGATTGGTAGAATCGAGAACCGGACCCTTAACTGGTCATGTTTTTTGTTTGAATCGGGTTTTTGAAAAGGGTTTTATTTTTCTTATGTTGCATGAGACAAGTTGTCTCATGCAACACACAAAAAGTGGGTGGGACTCGTTTTTTTATTTTCTCTCTCTTCTTTTTTAGTGGGTCCCATTCACTTTTTGTGTGTTGCATGAGACAACTTGTCTCATGCAACATAAGAAAAATAAAACCCTTTTGAAAATTGTAACAATATATTTCACACACTCTTTGAATTTGAACTTGGCATCTAAAGGAACGGGTGTAACATGCTAATTAATAAGTCAAATTATTTGGTTATCGTATTACTTCTATTTATATATTTATTATATATTTTTATATAAATTTAATTTAAATGGTTGAACCAGTGACTTATTAATCTGATATCCCGATCGAGTCGATGATTGGTTCAGACTTAATAACATTGGCCCAAATGTTAGGTATAAGATCTATCACCTTATTACTCAATTGATTGACTCTCATTAAGACTATATATCTACAGATAATCTCATATATAAATAACATGTTAAGTCTCTCAAGTATGCATATATTCTAAACCCTACTTTCTTAGTTGTCATTATGCACACACACGTTCTTGGCTTTGAACCTTTTGTTAGAGAAATACATTATAAAATCATTAATGTAACCTCACCTAAAACTTTTAGGTTGAATAATTTTTATTATAGTATCAGAGCTTATGTGACCACTTATCAAGTGATCAAATAAGTGATCACAAGTTTGATCGTCACCGCTCCTATTCTATTAAAAATAATAATTAAATATTGTAGAGTTTTTACGTATAGGTAATATTTGATGACATTATCCACCCTTCAAGCACAATAAACTCTTGTGTGAAAGGTGTGTTAGAAAAATATAATATAAAAATCATGATTTGATCTTGATATAATAACTTAAACTTTTGAATTGAAACAATTCTTTTCACCTCTTAACCTAAATGGTAAAAATATTTCATAAGATATTTATAAAGAAAAGGACTAGAAACCTAAATAAAGACACAACAAAAATTATTTGACCGTGCCCTTTTATTTTAAGGCATGATTATTTGAAGGATGATTTAAGAACGATAGTTACAAAATTTAAAACAAACATTGCTTATGACGTGAGACAACATAAATATTGACAGTTTAGGAGTCCAAAACAATCATTAGTTCTAAATTGAAAAGGTTTCGTAAATGTTATAAAAAAAAAAAAAAAAAAGGTTTCGTAAAGAGAGTCGTCCGAAATATGAGACTTAATGATGTTATTAATGAAAGAGATGCATATACATGCTGTCTGCAAAAGAATTTGAAAATTTTAACTTGGTCATTGATCCGATTGGGTATGTGTATCTTTATTATTTGGTCGTAATTACTTGCGGTTGTCATTTGGCATCGTAGCTGCTGTCTAGATCAATCACTGAAATTCACTGACTGAATAAGCATTACGTTACGGATATGCGTTAATATTGTGCTTCCCATTCTTTTGCAATTTTTTCCTTTTCGTGGTGCATTGAAGCTGTTCATTGCTGACCTGTATTAATTAGAAAAAAACGTACAGATTCAATTCAAATATTCAACTACAAATGTGACGCGCAACTACAGTGACACATCTCCCACTGACCAAAAAAATTCTTAAACGCTCCACTGTTGAAAGTGAAAGTTGTTGACTTGCTGCCATGGGTTTGGTTCAATGAATTAGATAAGAGGGATAATAAACTTAAGCCTATAGTTTGTCAAAATCTAATTCAAATTTTGATTCCTAATGATGTAAAATTCAATTGTGGATAAGTCTTCGACACATTCTCTTCATAACAATTGTGTAGAAGAGGGTAAGATACCGTATAAGTTATACTCTCTTATAAGCTAACAAATCGCGTTTTTATTTAAAAAAAAAATAACAATATTAAATTAGAGTAAACACCCTTTTTAGTCCCTGCCAATATCTACGAAGTCCTTTTCAGTCCCTGGCAATAAAAAAGGACTAAATTGGTCCCTGAAAGTACAAGAAAATGGTCACTCTACATATTTGGGAATTTACATAAGGACTAACATGGTCCTTTTTTGTAATTTCAGGAACCAATTTGGTCCTTTTTTATTGCCAAGGACTTCGTAGATATTGACGGGGACTAAAAATGGTGTTTACTTATTAAATTATTTGTACACATGACATGTTATGTGTATAGGATGTTATTTTTAGAAGACACCGTCTGAACGCGCCACTTCTTTAAAAACAATAATATTGGACCAACTTCCACACTTGATAATTGGTGAAATTCAAATTTGGTTGAGAAAACAATTTCTTTAGATAGATAAATAGAGTTTCATATAAATTTTCTCAAATAATGGGTGAATTATTTGGTATATGCTACACGCCTACAAATAAAAATTTAATTTATTAAGTGAAAAGTGAATAAATAAAAATATTTTAAACGCCTTTATTGAAGTCTGCAGAGCAAGTTAAACAAATTAAAGTTTGGGAAATGGGTTCTTTAGAGGATCTGGCGAGTGTAATAAAACTAATAAATCCAACTTATGCATTGTTGCATGCTATGGAGGTTTGTAATGGAATTCTTATCACCCACACCTTCATGATCACCTCAATTCAATAGATGGGATTAAATCGAACCAAAAGTTATAAAGTTTCTAAGAATCCACAACACAAACATGTACCTTTAGAAAAGAACCAATGAACTGCTATATTCTCCAACTAAAACAGAAAGAAAGATAGATTTCTTTCTTCATGCATGCCAACAGAGTCATAGAAGAAAAGGACATGCACTTCTGTGATGAAATGGGTACACTCGTAGCACTCATTGACAATTTGAGATATTTAATAGTATGTACGTATAAAAAGGGGTAGAAATCATTCAAATTGATTTGTCTGATCCCTCTATATATTAATCTTTTCTTTATTTACTATGAGAAATGTTTGTTGCACATACTTTTTATCCAAAAATTTATTTGCCTCAACTATCAACGTGTACGTAAGATACGCGTAAGGTATGTGAAATAAACAAATAAAAAAATCAGTGCAACTAACATGTCTCATTTTGTTTAAAAATTCCTTCACTTGTTTACGTTTTTGGATGCTAGCAACCCACATCTTGACAGGAATTGGACAGTGACAAGCAAAAGGGAATCAATCACTTAGATTTAGTTCGCAGCTTTGTGCCCAAAAGAAACAAGCATATAAAAATGGGTTTTAGGTTTATCATGTAACATAACATAACTTCACTTTCCTACACATATATTAAAGAGGTGGGGTCCACATTTTTTCTTTCATTATTCCATTTTCTATCTCCCTTTTGTTGTGTGTGTTGGAAACAAAACTTAAATTATATAGCATAACATTAATAAAACCCAATAAAAATAAGGGAAAAGTTATTATGTTTACGTTTTTTTCATGTCTACCTTATCGATTATTCTTCAATATTGTTATATCATAAATATAAAGGAGAAAAAAATATTAGTTGAGATTCTGATCTAATGATGTTGAAAAATCATAAATAAAATAATTAGAAAGGTATGAAAAAAAGCTGATAGAATGACCTATCGTTAAAAATAAAAATAAAATAAATGGAAGACGATCCATATACTCAACATAATCCAAAATAAAGAGAACGAAGAGAGGGGCGCGGTAGATGGGGGTGGAAGGATACATCATCATTATATAAGACACAAATCGTAAGCTAGGAAGCAAACTATCCTGTTAATTGACCATTTTGCCCTTATTTTTTTAAAAAAATTATCTTCTTATCCTCTTATCAAATTATATATCAATTTATTCTTGTTTGACCACGTTGACTGCTAGTTACTCGAGTAAACCACGCAAGTGGCCATCTTAAATTTGGATCAACTAATATTTTTTATCGAAATCGAGTTCTAATGTTTTGTACACGTACAAATGGCCTTTGAATGCATGTTTGTTGATCTTTTACAATTGAGGACAGCCCTCGTTCAATTCAAAGTGTCAAAATATGATTTTCAGTATGACTTGTTAAATTGGATTATTATTTTTATTAATCCATACTTATTATATCATGCACACATATATTTGGACTTTATATATATATATAGATTTGAGGATCTGAAACAATTGAGGATAATTTTCATCCAAGCTCTTTATAACCTAAACTAAATTTACTAAACTAAATTTTATGTGCATATTTATGTTCATGTGACATTACTTCCCAAAATCCATGAAGGGGGCATTTTTTTAGAAATTTTTTTGACCAAATCCCTTCTGCGAATTCTCCATTGCATAGATATCAAAAAGTTACATAAAAAAACACCTAATTTGAACAACCGAACCCAAGGTTATGCCTTTCCAAAGTTTGCACAATTTTAGTGTATAAAGAGCTTGGATGAAGATTTTCCTCAATTGTTTTGGACCACCAAATACTCATCCCAAGTACATTTATACATATACAAGACATTATAACTTAATTTAAATAAAAAATATTTGATCCAAATTTGAGTTGTCCACTTGCCTGGTTTATTCAAGTAATTATTCGAGTAACTGGCTCAATTACTCTAATAAGTAATAACTGGCGGTCAATGTGGATAATCAGGTGAAGATTAATATATAGTTTTGATAAAAGGTTAGAATTAATATATTGTTTAAGAAGGGGACAAAATGGTGAAAAAAATTAAATACAGGGGCACACTGGTCAATCATCCCGAACTAACCCCCTTCTAACCTAAAAAAAAGGATATATGCATCTGAAAATTTCTACAATAACTTGATTAAGGTAAAAAAAAAAAAAATGATGTTTAGATACACCTAAAAATAAACACCTTACGATTATACGATTTGTAGCTTGAGTTGCTTTCTCTTCTCAAGCATGGACTGTTATTTGTTTTTTTTTTTTTTTTTTGGATAATATGAAAGGTATTACTGTTCGGAGTGAGTTCAGATTAAGGTTTTAAACTCATTTTAAATATGACACTGAGAATGATCTAACATATGCTCTCATCCCACCGGATATTGGCCAATATTCATTTACCTTACTTACCATCAACCATATGACATTACACTAGACTAGGGGTGAAAGTGGGTCAAGCCGACCTATAGGGGTCTACGGCCTAGCCAATATCAGGCCGCTCTTAGCCTATTATACATAGTCAAATAGAACAAGTCCGAGCTTTTAAAAAAATTGATTTAGAAAATAGGTGATAGGCTTTTTTTTACATACCGGACCTATAAGCCTACCGACCGGCATATATCATTTATTTATTTTAAATAAAATAAAATAATATTATTCATAGTAGTACCAAATGGTGATAGTTCAGTTGGTACAAGGGAGCTAAGTAGGTGGTGGAAGGACTTAGGTTTGTTCCCTCATCAATACTATCTTTGAGAGTGGCATAAGATTTGTACTAATCTCTACAATACCATCAGAATCAACATTTATCCAAGCTTTAATATACAACAGATATTGGCTACATAATAGATATGACTTCAAGAAAAAATAAAAGGTATAAATTTAATCAATTGAAATTATTTTATAATTTAATTATATTCGATTAAATATTAATAGAAATTTGACTTTATTTTTTACGTAGAAGGAACCAAAATCTCAGCATGTGAGATTGCTTATACGAATCTATTAAAATATTTTTTGTTTCTTAATCTTATTTTTTTTGTTTTTATTCTTTATTATTGTTTTTTGTCTTCTACATTTACAAATTGTTTGCCAACTTATGTAATCTTGGAATTGTATTTGTAGCGGAGAAAAGATGAAGTGAAGTTTTTGGCTACTGCAAGCATCATGATGTGTTTGTTGGATTCATGTAGTTATTTTAATTTACATAGTATAGATTTGTTTGTTGGATCTGATGAGATATATGTTATTTAGTTTGAGCATTTTGCTTTTGAAAGTGACTTAAATGTAGATTGTGATGAGTTTTGTTGTGATTCATGGTTCTGTTTGGACGTTGAAATTGTTATTTTTGTTTTAGCAACAAAATTTGAGTATTTTGTGAAGTTGATTCATGATTCTGCATGGAAGTTAAAAATTAACAAACTAACGGGCCAAGACAAGACAATCCATTTGTTTTTTTATAAACGGGCAAGCCAGGATAACAGTTAGACTTGTACTAGGCTCGGACTAGACTAAATTAAATTTTTTTGACATAAGCTTGGACTTTTCGAGGCAAAACTCGGCTCAATCCAGCCCACTTTCACCCCTACACTAGACAATGTTGGAAGAGTGACCATTTTGCCACACTTGGCAAAAAAAATTTACCAAACTGTCACGCCAACAGTATATTTTACCAAAATGTCACGCTGCACCCTTAGCCGTCGTTGAAGAAGTCTGAAAATAATTAAGAGAAGATAATGCGAATTAGTTATATTTTCAGACTTCTTCAACGACGGCAAAGGGTGCAGCGTGGCATTTTGACAAAATTTACTATTGACGTGGCAGTCTGATAAATTTTTTTGTCAAGTGTAACAAAATGGTCACTCTTCCGACAATGTTTGTGGTGACTTTTTGGTAACCGCAAAAGTAATGTGGCAGAGCCTTTCATCCACCTTTAAAAGAAGCAGCAATTTTTCCCTGCCCATCAAGGCCGGTTTGCTTCTGGCAGAATTCAAAATAAACACACATTTAGTATTATTTAGTTTAGATTTTGATAAAATTGATTTTTAAATAGCTATTATTAAAATAATTGATGTTAAAATATTTAATGTCTTTAAAAATAATATTTTGAAAGTGTTTATAAAAATTAAATTTTTTTTGGATGGTGTATTGGACTAGTATTGGACGCTCAAATATAAGCGCCGTGCAACCCATCAAGCTCCATAGTGCACAAATTGTTATCACTAACAAAGTAAAGTATAGTATAAATTGTCTATAAAAAAAAGTATAGTATAATTTAAGGATTCGTTTTTTCGCAATCAACGTAGATAAATTATCTATATTAAGTCCAAAATGATATTGTTTCAGGCGAAAATTAAGATATTTTTATAATTATAATTTATTTTTGGGTTATAATAGTCTTTCTCATTATAATTTTTCAACCCAAAATGACGTCGTTTTGAGAGTGAATATAGATAACTTATCTACATTCACTATAGAAACATTAAAGCCATAAACTAAATAATAGCTATTTAACATATAAGGGCATATTTGGTGCATAGTATAGGATAAGATCGGATAGTATAAGACCTGACAGTATAAGATCCGATTAAATTTTAATACTATCTATCTAACGTTTGACATAATATTGTATAAGATAATGTATTGTATAAAATAATATCATTATGTGTTTGGTAATGCACTTTATAATACTAGATAGAATAAAAATAAATATTTTTGACAAAAATACCCTTTAATCAAAAATTTATATAATTCTTCCAAATATGTCATATGATATTTTTATAAGAATCTATTAGTGTATCTAAAAGATATATTAATTTTTATAAAAATAAAAATTTCTAATATTTTAAAAATTAATATATTGAAATAATATATTAATTCTTGATAATTACACTCATTAGCGATGTTAATACATCAACCCCTTATCAGGCCTAATCTCACACCTCTTTAGCTTTTTAGGCCGGATTAGGTTATACATGTAGTAAGGGATTTTACTGTATAAACTCATACTATACATAGTCACCCAAATAACTAAAAATACCATAATGTATAGTTAAATTTATACGATTAGACCTTATACATCACACCAAAAAAGCTCTTATATCACCCTAAGGAATACTAGTCACGCACAAAGATTGCGCCATACTCACATCCATTTTCAATGTAAAAAGGGTCAGCGCCTACATGATCACCATTCACCACCACATTTGTTAACCAATAGCGAGACGACATAGAGCTAGTTCCAACACAACTTATGACCAATAACAATAATAGGAATCCTAAAGACAACCCTAGCATCCCAAAAACCTCTTAACAAGAAGATCAGAGGCCATAAATGTTAAGGTGTTGACACCTACTCACTCAAAGCAAGTAACTCATGCTCTGAAGTAGGCATCTCTGATACTGTAAATATAAGGGTTCAATAATCAAGTGCACATCGTATTCCATATACAAAAACCTACTTGCTCGAATATTAATTTGAGCGTCAAAGTGTCTTGCAGATATGAGTGACAATTTTTAAATGACCACTAACACAACACAAGAAATTCTTGTTTCGGTCAACTCATTTTTAAATTTGTATCGTGTTCGTGTTGACGAAACTTAACACATTTAAAAATTTGTGTTGTGTTGTGTTGCATGTCAACATTCAGACACGACACTCAGTGGCGGACTCAGAAAATGTTATTTATATCTGCACACTTAATGTGGAGTTAAGAGGCAATGCCTCCAGAAAAATATTTTATTTTTATTTTTTAAATGCATAAAAAAATAATATAAACAAGAAATCGACTCTTCATCTTGTCTTTCGCCTTCGTGGCGGCTTTTAAACTTTGTTCCTTTGTTTTGTTGGTAATAAGTTATCTGTAGTTAATATTGTTGCAATGGTCATTAGCTAATATTTTTTATCCATCTTTTGCATTTGATACTTTTTTATTTGTTGCGAAAATACATTTAAAAAATAATGTTATTTTGTTGGGGAAATGAAACTTTTCTAACTTATTGTTTATGGGTGTGTCTTTTTAAGTACTGATGATATTAATATTAATTATTTTTTGAGAGGTAAGCTAAGCCATGTAAAGTACTTGAGTAATGTGTGTTATGATCTACGTCATTTGTTCCATTTGATAAAACTATTCTCTGTCATTTTATACACTTGCAGGGCATGAGGGCTCTCAACATAGTTTTTTGTTGTAAACAACCAATCTACACTTGCTCATATTAATATTAATCATAAGAGTTTATGACTGCACTTGCACACACTTGCACAAAGCTAGGTCCGCCGATGACGACACTAACCCACATTAGTCTTCTTTGGTCATTCATATTGTGTCGTGTCAATATGACATTGTGAAAGTAACATTTAGTATACATATTGTTTGTATTATGTAGTTTCATGTCAACCTGCATAATAAGCAGGATACTTTGAGGTTGACGATTTATTTGTGTCATATCATATCAATCGGCAAAATAAACGTGTCATATTCGTGTTAAAATCTTTGAACCAATCTTTATTTGTATTCTTGTCAAACCTTGACCCAACACAAACATAACCTCTTGTCTCGTACGAATTGTCACCGCTACTTGCAAGTATCCTCCCCTTCCAGTTTTCTAGAAACTATGAAGAAACACATTGTACAACTAGGGTTGTAAATAAGCTGAGTTGGGCTCGACTTTGCATTAAATAGGTCAGACCTGTATAAAATGCTTTAGGTCTGACCTAATCTATATTAAAAAATTAAAGTATTGACCTAGGTCTGTTAGCCTGTTTAATCCTATTAGGTATTTAACAATTAAAAAAATAATTAAAATAATATTACTTAATTATTCAAAATTATAATTTATTTATTTTATTTAAAATAAATAATATGATATAAGCTGACATATAGACTTATAACCCCGGTATGTAAAAGAAAGCATATGGCCTGGTTTCTAAATAATTTTTTTTGAAGTCTGAACCCATTCTATTTGACTATATATAATAGGTCGAGTCTGCCCTGATATAGGTCGAGTCATAGGCCCCTGTTAAGCTGACTGACCCATTTACACCTACAACATTGAAGGCAACATCTTCGACCACCTTGGATCAATTCAAAACTCGTGCTGGGCACAAAATTAATTATGTGTGACTAGCCTAGATTTACTAGTCGGATCAGATGGTAAAGTAAAAGATTACTTTTAAGTATAAATATAGATATATTTTGAAAAGTTTTATGATTCTCATCTATGTTACACCGACATTGACATAGGACACAACAAAAAACGACACTCCGACACGTTAATTCTAAAAAATGTTAGATTTCGACACGTTAGGACACGTTCTGATATTAAATAATATTTTTAATTTATGTAGTGTATATTATTTTTAATATTCAATAATTTAGCAAAAAAATATGAAACTAAAGTTATAATACACATCAATTTTGCAAAGAAGAATAAGATGTAAATATTTGCTATTATATTTTTAAATTGAAAATCTCTTATATACTCCAGTGAGATTTATTCGATATCTATTTTAAATTTTTTTTCATCAGTTTGTTAAAACACCGATCAATTTTTTTATGATATGTAATGAAATTTCAAATATTATAGATGTCAGAGCGTGTCACAGTGTCGGGAGTATCAGGGTGTTACACGTCAGATTTTTTGAAGTGTCGGTGCAATATAAATTCTCACATTTAAAATCAATTGTATGAGTATTTTTCTTATAGAATTGATTTTATTTTTTTGGACATTAAATGGGAATCGAACTCCAAACCTAATACTTACTAAACACACCCAATATCACTAGGCTAACCCTAGTGGTGCAATTGATTTTAAGATGTTACTTTTCTAACCAAACAACATTATTCTAGCCAAACAACATTAATTACTGTGCAATCTGAGTTTGGAGACCACAAACATGATTTTCCTTCAAAACAAACAAGGCATTAGTTGGTTGCTTCCGTCAATAAGACAAACAACGCAAAAATAAAGAGATACTCCTTGAAAGTGCCACCCCACTTACCATGCAATTTTATTTTATTTTATCTATCGCCACAACCGTCCTAGTTACCATAACCACTATTATCACTCAAATTTATTGTTATTATCCGGTCTTTTTTTATTTTATATAATGGTGGTATTGGACATATAAACTACTCAAACTCTTCACTATTGTATCAATCCTAGTGACTTGTTATCATCCAGTCTTGCTCAAATTGATTTTTACCCATTTTTTAGTTAATTGGATTACGTATTTTATCCAAACATTAACGTAAGGATCTAAGCGAGCTTATTGGTTGCAAAATCAGTATTGTATCAACTCTATCAAACATGCCACTAGCATTAGGGATAAAAAAAAAATCAAATAAACTGAATTGAACAGTGAGTCGATTCGAATCACACTAAAAAAATTATATTATTTTCGATCCAGTTTAATATGTTTTTAAAATCTACTCGGTAAAATTAAAGTGTATAATACACAAGTCCAACAAACTCGATAATATTTATTTGATCAGCAATTATATACATTCACTGTTCAGAATTATGTATAAAGTTTATATAATAATGACAAATATCATATTCAAGAGCCATATTAGACATGTTTAATATAACTCGTGACGTGATCTTAATATTTGTTTAAAACGAATTTGCTCATCTTGATCTTCCAGGATGTCCTGTATCCCAAACCACCTCATATTATTTTATGGGGTTTGTTTTTCTCAGAGAAAACAAACTCTTTCGATAGACATTATAAAAAGGTGTCCATACTTTTTTTGTTTTTTATTTTTTTTTTAAATAGATGAGTCTCATATTTATTGTATCTATGTCATGAGATTAGAAATTTTTTACAACATGAGATTTCTTTTTTCCTTATTTTATTTGCCATTTTCTGGTAATCTTTCAATGTCATCTAAGGAAACACGCGGTTTGTTACACTTCAATCCAACTCAAAAGACATCGATAGCTTCAGAAAGAAGCAGTAAAATTAAATAAAAGAGTACACCTATTTTCCACAATTAAATATGAAATTCCACAGTTTTAAACTGGATGTAAGTTCCATATCCCTGAAAAGAAGAGTGTGATTATTTTATATTTTTTACGTTATGGTGCGTCATAGAAATATTGTATTACCAAAGCATTTACAGCATTTATTGCAAATAATAATAAAAATACTTGCATTTAGGAATTTACAATAAAAAACAAACCCCACGAAATATCTAATTTTTAACTTATTTAATATATTTTAACTTATTCTCCAAATATCATAAATGCCTTATTATCACAATAAGTACTAAACAGCCGCAAAATACACAACTGTACCACAAAGCTGAATTAGAATTTTATGAGGCTCTATAGTTATGATCGTCCAATAACACCAGAATTTACAGGAAAAAAATTGAATCTTTATTACAAAGAATGTTAAATCACTTTTTTGATCAAGCAATTCACGATTTTACATCTCACACTAAACCAGTTTATTGCCTCTAGTCTTGCACACTGAAAATAAACACCTGGATGCAGGTGGCACATTTTAATTTGTGTGCAAATAGGCGGCATCTCATAGACATACACACGACATAACCAATTAGCGATGACTTCAAAATAAGGGTGATAGAAAGCACATGTTTGTTTTCAAAACAAAACAAAACAAAACAAAAAAAACATGTTTGGAGCCAAGAATATTGACATCATCACGAATGACAATTAATGACTTCATTTACCCCCTAAACTGTGAACATGAGCAACAACACAATAAATTCTGATGTCTCACTCAGCAGAATGTTACACAACAAAATAAAGATGATGTTGCCATGTCATGGGAAAAAAGTGATGGACATCCAGTGCAAGTGATACACAAACTTGGCGAAAGAAAAAGATTTTTCTGACAAACTTCTAGCCTCAACGTCATTAACCACTAAAACAATACTTGAAATTCAACTTGCTGTGGTTTTGTAGCAATAGTGATCACATGATAGTGCAACGGCTCCTTTCTTCAGTTGGCTGTGAGTTTACTTGCTGGAACCTGTTTGACTCGGATGGGTTGTATGTAAATTCCGAAGTATCCAGCCCATACTGCATAAGGAGCACCATTAGCGTCAAACAGCCACATACAATGCCATAATCATTTTATAAAACAAAACCAATAATGCGATGCTTTCGATCATCTCTTTTGATACAATCAAAGATGGTCCGAAACAAGCCAATGGGTTAGTGGTGAGGGACTTAGATAGTTTGCATGTGGTTATAGATTCAAAGCCCAGTGTCATTATTGTATAAAAAAATTGTATAACAAAAGTTTTGTCCAAAACAGAACTAAGTAAACCTAGACTACAGATGTCAAAATGGCAGAGTAATTGCAAAATGCCTATGCAAAAAGGATATGTTGCTGCAGTGGCAGAACCAGCCTCCCAAGCCAGCTAATTTAACTGGTGCCAAACACTAAAATATGGAAGGTTATTTAGCACGTTGAAAACGTGGCTAATTGTCGAATTTTTAGCTAGGGCCAGAGCTCCCCCTACGCCTAATGTGGCTCTGCCACTGTGCTACTGCCTGCTATGCGTGACACCAGAGAAACATAAGAGTAAGACAATCAGGTTTAGCCATTCACGAAGACATTAAAATTCAACAGAATGATCTTAAATACTTCATGATGTCTTCACATGAAATCGCTGTCCTTGAAATAATGCTATTACAGTACGTGCAGGAAAATGCAAAATCTCATTATGATCAACAAACTTGTCAAAATGCTCTAAAATTCATAGATGGAAGAAGATTGTAGACCATCAAACTAATGAAAACAATTTGCTTTAAATTCGAAAGTGCAATAAACAATTGGAAATTTAATTACATCAACGTCAACATCACTTTCATCCCAATCTAGTTGCGGTGATGGGTTGATGGTCGATGAATCCAAATTCCAAATAACAAACAAGAAAAGAATGAAAGAATTTGGAAGTTTAAATGCGAAGGAAAAAAGAAAATTAGGAAATAGGATATCATTTAAGGATTTAATTTTGATCTACATGGTGCCAAGAAGCTGATAAAAACAAGTAGTAAGCTAAAAATGGATAAAGCTTAAACTTTTTAAAGCTCGGTGTTTTAAGAAAAATATCTTTTTTTAGTATATTATATTACTTCTAAATATAATTTAATTTTAGTTTAACATGAAAACATTAAATGCCAAATACTTACATGCATGCAAACTTTATCCAATTTTTTTTTTTTATTTGGTTTAACTTGATCTAGAAGTAAAAAGTTGAAGATTACTAAACATGAAAGCAAATTAATAGAGTAGTCAAAATATTGCTAGTGAGTGCCCATTGCCCAAGTTGAAAAACGCTATCGAGGAGGTGAGCCTGCTAACAGCTGGGGTATCTTTGGGGGAAGGAGGGCATACATAATTATACTTGTTATGGAAGAAGACAAGTGAACAATGAACCCCCTTGGTCCCAAGAGGCCTCCGCCACTGGTTACAAGAGCACAGTAAAACAAACAAATGAAAAATTCCCCATCACAAGAATAATAGATAATGTGAACTGCAGAGATAGAAGATTTCACCTTCTCCCTCATCCGTGCACTCCATGCATCAGTTCTGCCTGGACGCTGATCAATTGTGCCAGCAACTGGTACACCAGTTGCAGGACCTGCTGGTCTGTTGAGCAAAGGCTGACGGACTTGCTGCCTTGGAACGAACTCTTCATCACTATCATAATCTGCTGGCCTATTTGCAGCCCTAACAATAAGGGCTAACACGAAAAGAAGAGCCTGCAATTCCATAAACATAACCATTGGCACATCACATTCACAATGTTGGTCTCTCCTCACTCCTGGTAGTAGTATATTGGGTACAGTGGGAGGAGACTTTTCCAATACAGTACTCAAGTACAATTTAAAACGAGAAGTTATACCACATTAGACCAACAGATATGGTAAGGCATCTCACCGGCACTGTAATTCCAAAATTTAAGATTACTGAATTAGTCAAATTTGCTTATTCTAACCTTATCTATATTCCATTTCCTCTCCCTCTTTTCTTCTTGTTTTTTCTTTCTCCTAGCATAGTTTAATATTACAACTGCTTTTTCTGGTTTAAAAACCAAGTCCCTAAAGAATTATATCCCTAGAAGTCCATTGTTAATCAATAAATAAATATTCTAAAAATTTGGCCAAAAAATTCATATTTTCATATTTGGCCAAATAAACCAGTGTATTTTACTGATTGAGAATTGAAACATATCCAAAATAAGGTATTACTTCCTAACATCCGTTCTAAAAATGATTGTTTGGCTGTAGTGCTTGCACCTATTCTCTGCGAGTGCATGCACAAGGACACATGCATGTTCACAAAACAATATTGCTTTATTTTAAATGCCAATCATAACAGTTCTAGCTTACCTCAAAGATCACAATTCCAAGAGCGACCCATTTCACAATATTCCAGTTCCCTCTCAGAAATTGATATATCATATCAAAATCTCCAGTTTTGTCCGTTGGAATTTCCTGAAAGAAATATAACTATAAGATGACAAATATAATTTCTTGAATCTCATGTCATAAATTGCCAGCGACAACTTACTTCTTTCCAGCTTTTATCAAAAAATATAAAGGCTGCACATCCCAGCTCAACCAAGATCAACAATACCACCAAAACTGAATACTTTGTTGGCTTAAGGAAACTAATAACAATTCCTTTTAGATGAATACAAGCACACAATACACACACACGCAGAGAGAGAAAGAGGGTGGAAGAGATGCTTCAACTCAAGCTTTTGTATACAAGTGGAAAATTTATGATCCCATTAAATATGTTTGGCTATAGCATAAGGCATTCTAGAAGGATACAAAGCTCAAGCAGCACCCATTCCTTGTCACAGCTCCAATACAACCAAAACAAGAAATGACAAAGAGAATTACCCCAATGCCAATGAATAAGTAAATAAACCTGCCAAACATGAAATACACAATCAGTTTAAGACAGTATGAAGAAAATATAGATTGAGCTTTGTCAAATTATCATAAAAGTAACAATGTATATGTGACAATAATTTCATCAGGGTGAATACAGACAGAGACTATCAAGGACAAAATATTGCAGGTGGTCTTTTCTCGGTAATTGTTTTTGTCAAACAAATACATAGATGTCACCAGTCAGTATAAAAATCACTACATGTGGAAGAAACAAGGGTTATTTCAAATTCACAATTTCACATCTGGTGTAATAATGCAGAAAGTGAATAGAGCAAGTTCATTTGAAGTTTTTCTTCTTCAACACTGGAAAGTGGCAACAATAAGTAATGCACCAATTACACCAAATAACGATGCATACTTAGCCCTTCTAAAGCTCGAAATCTTACAGAACCACAATCAATTGGAGAGCCATTATAAAAGCTCCACATCTCACTGAACTTGACCAAATAGAAACCTTAAGACATAAGCCATGTCACTGAATCTAATTGAAGAAGTTTGGTTCCTTTGACCTAAGTAACTGATCAATTAAGAATAACCCTTTGTTTTTCTGAAGCAAGTTGGAATGAGGACTTTTATGTTAGAGGTACAATGCTAAAGAAAATTAAAACCCCCCACCCCCCAAAACAACAACAAAATTTCAGTATAAATTACTTCAGTAGTTAAAACTTTGCAGCAGCAAAATATAACCAAAGTCCAAAACAAAAGCATTCTTATTTCCTGTATACCCTACAAGTAATCAACACACATTACTCAATTTAAACGCTCGAAAAAATGGCAGGAGAGAAGCAGCATTCATACCAAGCCTTAGGCAAATCATCAAAAATATTGTCAGACAGAGACGCAGCCATCAGCATTGGTCGGCCAAGTTGAACTAGAGTTTGATCATCACCGACAGTAGAAACAGTCAAAGTACTATCCGAAACTTTACTGTATGCAACCAGCAGATAAATCCCGTAGCCCACCATGGCAAGACCAGCAAGGGTCATTAAGAAGTTCAAAAGCTTCAAAAGGCACTCCCAGCAACCCCTACAAGCCATCCTCTCCTCTACCTATAATTTCACTTCAATCCCTCAACCAGAATTCAAAAGGGTGGCCAATGACCAATATGGTTTCAGTAACAACTAGAAAATATCACAGCAACAATAAGACCTGAAATTCAGGTTCAACTTTAAGAGAGATACTAAACTTATGCTTCATGCACTACCTTCATAAAAGGCTGAAAAACAATAACAATAACAATAACTTAGTCTTTTGATTTACACATGAATTTAACAGCAGGGGTTCCAAAATAACAATAACAAATGGTCAGGTCAATTGCGCTGGCATATTCGACTCCCTAACCTTATTTTCGTCGAGCTTCGTTCAAAAACCCAATAAAAATGTTCTGTTACTGAGAGAAATAACTCTTGTTAATGTTCAATACAAATTATCTGCCCCAAATTTTTTTTATTTTTTTATTTTTGAAAAAAATGATCATGTTGCTCAGAATGCAATTGACCAAAACTTCCAACAAAATCTAGCTCAGAAAATCAAGTTAGGATTCATTCAACCAAAAATAAATTGATTAACTGGAAAAAAAAAAAAAAAGGAAAAAAAAGAGTAAACGGCGAAGGTTTTAAGCATGGAAGAAAATCGAAAATGTCGACGAAAGGTGTGATGCATAGAAGCTGTAATTACTCACAGATAGAATCGATGCTTTCTACAGTTATCGATTTACGAATAGCGCAGTTGCCCTTTTTCTGAGCCTCTTGGAATCACCAATTCACACAAAACCAAAACAGAAACAGAAAGGAAAAAGAAATGGTGACTGAAATATGAACATCACCGAACAAAAAAGGAAAGACTGAATTAAATGACATTAATGCCCTTTTCAGTCAAAACGACGTTGTTTTTGCATATAATTTCTTTTTTGGTACAAGCGTATAGTTCTTATGCACATTTGAATTTGAAAGTCGCTCATAATTTCAATTGACAAAGCAAAGCATGGTCATTATTTTCAGCAATGCATTTTAGAGTTGGTCTATTAGAAATAGTCGAAGTAATTTTTTCTTTAATATATTTAAATAAGTAATAATTCGAAATTTAGTAGATTATAATTAAATCGCTGTTCAAATAAAGCAACAGTTTTGATTGTAATTTGCTTCATAAAAATTTAAAAATATAAATTTAAAATTATTAAATAAATTACTTATAACCAATAATCATTATCTTTAGATATTTTTCTTATTTTTAAAATATATATTTAACTTTAGAAATAAAAGAGAACGTGAAGTAATGATAAGATTGTCCTCACACTATCGTGGCTAGTTGGGGTCTCTCAACTTTCTTTTTAAACTCTTTTCTATAAGCTCTCGTCATCATTCACCATTCACCGTTATATAAAAACTGCCGTTGATGGTTTTTAAAATACAGCGATGAGCGTAATGATGGTGTCGCATTGACACAATACCAAACCCCTTATAATATTAGCTTATTAGTAGTAGCTGATTGAATTATCGCTTTTTTGCAACACAAACCTGTTGTAATTTTGTTTTTGATTTCATCGTTATGACACTTTCATGATTATTTTTATTATTATTATTTTTGGGAAGGATATATTTATCACCAAAAAAGTTTACTATCTTTACAACCAATTTAATCACCATTGATTTTTGTCAATCTAATGATTATAATTTATTGAAAATAATAATTAATTAATAAATGCGACCCAATAATTTTCAATAAACTATAACGGTTAAATTGACGAAAATCAACAATAATTAAATTGTTGTAAAGATGATAATTTTTTTGGATAATAAGTATATCTGCATTCTGCACCTATTATTATTGTATCTTTGACGTATATTCAAACTCTGATCGTTATCCATACTCCACAGTAAAACATTTATTTATGGAAAAAATATTTATCCTTTTAAATGACACAACTTATATTCTTTCACTTTCACAAAAAGGTAGGACCCGTACCTTTATTTTTTTTGTCAACTCTATCTCCTCAGTTATCTATATCTTTCTCTTTCTTAAAATAACATAACTTTACGTCCTTAAAATGATAGAAACTTGTTATCAAAAAAAAATGATAGAAACTTTTCCCTTTATTTATTTGTATCATATAAAATCATGTTGCGAAGAAGCATTGGGCAGCACGATTTAAGAAAACCCTGTGGGCGGTGGGTTTTGATATTTTCCCGGATATGACATATGGCTTTGTTCCAACCTTTTTTTTTTTTTTAAGTGATGTGGTTCATATTTGTTTGGAAGGTCAAACTTTGCACCGTACAATTAGAAATTATCTATGATATTACTGTTGTACTATTTACTTAATGTATTTATCTAATAAAAAATAAGAAATGACTGTCATGCTTATCTGGAAATGAGAGAAAAATATTTTTCTATCCAAGATTTCAAGAATCATTTGTTAAATGACAGATATATCTATTACATATATACAGAAGATGATCTCGTCCAATTGAACATCGTATAGCGTAGAAATCATAAAATTCGTTATTTGTATTACTTTTGCTTTTTTATCAATTCATAGAATGTTTGGGTATTGTATTCAAAATCAAGATCAATAAACGGCTGCTTTTTAAATATTTTATTACATAAATTGGAATTGGATCTTCTCATATTACATGGACAAAGTAAATAGGAAGAAGATTGAAAAAATATTGGATTACAAAATAAAAGATACAATCATAAATTATTATAGAAAAAGGGCTTCGTGTTGATATGAGATTAATTCTAAATGATAATTATCCGGCTCTAATCCTTAAACATTCTCTAATCGTTACTTTTTGGCATTAAGATTATCTTACATGATGCTATCAAATACCCATAAGATAATCCAATAGAAGTATAACACTGTTATCGGGTTATGCAACGGCGTAATCAATAAGTCAATCAAAATTTACCCCACTAAAACGTCGTCAACGGCCTAATCCATTCACATTGCTAGGGCCCATTGTCTCAGCCGAAAGGTCCAACCCAATTCAAACGGTTGTCTAGGCAAAATCACTTTTCATATTGTTGCAAGTGATAAATTTTTACAACAATCAATTACAATTATATTTTTAGAATGTAATCGAGAGATAAAAAAAATTTAATATTACAAGTATATAACTACATACTACTCCTTGTAATTGATTGCATACAAGAAAAAAATTTGCAACAACATAAAAAGTCGGGGACTCGATATGATAATAGCAAATCAAAGTAATAACGAACGCTAAAAGTTTTATTCAAGTGATTATGGTATGAGTTCGCTTTTTATGCAGTTACTATAGATAAGTTATCTGCAATAAGTCTAATATGACATCGTTTTGCACGGAAATTATGTTATTTTTGTAATTTTAATTTATTTTAAGATTATAATAATCTTTATATTTATAATTTTTTAAAATTTTAATACCAAAATGACGTCGTTTTGGGAATAAATGCAAGTAACTTATCTGCATTAATTGCAGAAATATTTTTCCTTATGTTATATTACAAATTATTTTTACAAAATATTTTTGGAGACACTGAGCATACACAGCCTTTTAAAAAGAGTAATGTCATGTGACAGCATAATGAATTTCCACATTAAGATCATGCATTAACCTTTGATCCATAAGGATCAAATAAGATAATATTATTTATGAGAATAATGTTTATCATGTTGTAAAAGATAATTTTATTTTTTACACATATATAAAAATATATAGGCTCTATATTTTTTTCTCTTTTTTCTTTTCATATGAGCTCCATATATTTTTTATGTATATATAGGACATAAAATTATTTCATATAACATGAGACACATTACTCTCATTATTTATATGCAATCTTCATTTTTTTTATTTAAGATAAAAAGTATATGAAGTGTTTTTTTAACTTTATTATTATAAAAAAATAATAATAATTGATATAAAAAATAACTCTTTGTTAGCCAATTTTTCATATTATAGAATTATCCCCTCGAAACATGTCAGAATTGTTTGACTTGGAAAATAAGTTATAAATAACAAATAGCTGGTGACATAGGGCCTAGGAGTGTAGGTAAGTAAGCACGTGAGAATATATGGTGGGAGATTGTACCACTTTTCAACCTACTCCGACTGAAGTATATGGTTTATTGAATACAGTAAATTTAAACTTTCATATTGTTAATTAATCAAATAATTATACATTTAAACCGGATTTTTTCAGCGAAGTAACCATCTAAATATGAAAAAAAATTTAATCCCCATATAATGTCGAAAAATCAGTGCTATATTCATTTAAATTATAACACAAACTAAACTACTTATATTAGTTTTTGATAGCACATAAGAGAGATGTCATAAAAATAATGATCTATATATGAGTTCGTTTTTTCTGTAGTTACTGCAGATAAGTTATCTGTAGTAAGTCTAATATGACATCGTTTTGGGACGAAAATCATGGTATTTTTATAATTTTAATTTATTTCAGGGTTATTATAGTCTTTATAATTATAATTTTTTAACATTTCAATCTCAAACGACGTCATTTTGAAAGTAAATATAAATAACTTATCTGCTTGCAGAAATATTTTATTTATATATCATAGTTTAAGTGTTTTTGATCAAAGAGGATCATGATTAATATAATATTTGACATTAGCAATATATATATATATATATATATATATATATGGAAAAATGTTTGTCATTTTAAATAACATAAAGTTATGTCATTTTAAGAGAGAGATATACAAAAAAAAATATTTTTTATTTAAATTTTAAATTAAAAAAAATCACTCACTTTCTCTCTCCCATGATTTCTATTTTCTGTGTCTATCTCTCTCTTAAAATGACATAATTTATGTCATTTAAAATGACAAATACTAATCCTATATATATATATATATATATATATATATAATATCTGATATCTGATAATCAGTTGTGTCCACGAAAGAGACAATCACAAATTATTATATGCAAGAAAGGCTAGAAGGCAAGAAAACATGGCGTATGTGCATATTAAGGGTGTGCATGACAACCTTCCCGGAATGAGTTTTTTTATTATTTTTATTCCCGGAAACAAAAATGGATGAGAATTGCATTTGATTAAACCGGTTTACTTTTTTGTTCCCGGGATAAATCGGATTTTTGTGTGTGTTGGGAAACAAAAAAAAAGAATCAAAAAATTTCTGCTTCTCTGTTCCAAGGCACAGAAACAGAATCAGTTTTGTCTCGCACTCTCACAACTTCATTCCCGCTCACACGCGCCCACAACGAACGATCACGGGCTTCAACCGTATCATCATCACCCATCCCTTTAGTTCTTCGTCTCCTTCTCTTGTGTTCCCAGTTGCACGTCTCTCTCTTCACACAAGAACAACATGTATGCTCCTCACCTCTTTGTCTTGAATGAATCTCGGGTTAATGGTAGGATTAAATGCTTGTTTTGTAATTTAACTTTTCTTCTTTTATGACCTGCGATCAGAATTTGTAGTTGCAAATTTTGGGATTTTTGAAATTGGGGTTAGGGCTCTTGAAAGACTTTTGCAAATTTTGAGATTTTTGAAATTGGGGATATAAACCTCATGATTTCACAACGTTGAAGGGGCTCCAACCTTGACGTTCAGTACCAAACCAATGCTATCAATTATCAACTTTCGAGGAGTTCTGGGTTTGAGAAAAATACTTATAAGACATTTTGTTGTTGATGTGCACATAATCTCTTGGATTGTAATGACACTATTTATGAAATGGGGGAGATATAAATGGTTTTTGAGGGATAGGTTATTATTTTTTCTAAGTGTTTAACCATTTATCTTAAAAATTATAATAGCAATGGCATTGTGATACATGGTGATAGATTTGGACCCTTGTGTCTTAATGGAAGTTGTAGATCCTTTTCTTAGCTTTCCATAGAGACCAAGATTGGGTAATTTGGATGAGTACAACTCAAGTTATGGGTAGAATACCATAGGAGGTCAGATTGCCCTGTTTTGGGTGCTTGCTCCAGAACAGCCACGCTATGAGCGTGAGATTCACGCTCTAAGCGCCAAACTCCCAGACTGCCCACGCTATGAGCGTGATATTCACGCTATGGGCGTGGGTGTCCTGGAAAATTCAGCACCTATTTTCTTAGAAAATGCGTAACTGGGGCTACGGTGCTCCGATTTGAGTGCGGTTTGAACCCATGCGTAGCTAATAAAAAATCCTATAATATATTGGACAAATGGAGACCATAAGAATAGTATAGTAAAATTCTCAGATGAATAAAGAGTGTGTATGTTTAGCGTTTAAGAACAATAAAAGTGAGCTTTAAGCCTTGGTGGTCTAAGGGGATCACTTGGCAAACTATGGTAGTAATGTATGGCGTAAGTAAGACTTACAATAAGAATTCCACATGTAGTTTAAGTTATAATCACATTGTGGGAATTGTTTTAAGCACGGAGTTGGTTCCAATTAAAAACGTTTACAAATAATAAGGAAAAAGTTTATCCGTATTTAATTCAATTTTGTGATTGTAACTGCGCTTAATGTCGTACGTAATGATAACAAACCGGTTCTAGAACGGGTGTTACACTGGCTAGAGGGGTGCTCACTGTTTTGGCTTTGTCCATGCTGAATCTCTTCAGAATCTTCTCAATATACTTCTTTTGACTCAGCCACATTAGCTTCTTGTGTCTATCTCGGATGATCTTGATTCTGAGAATCTGCTTTGCAGGGCCGAGGTCCTTCATTGCGAAGGATGAGCTCAACGTCTTCTTCAGAGCGGCTATCCTCGATTTGTATTTCTCTACAATAAGCATGTCATCAACATATAACAACAAAATCAGAAGATCTCCGGCCTCATACCTCTTCACAAATACGCAGTGGTCGGCCTCAGTCTTCATAAACTTGTGATCAGTCATGAAAGATTCAAATTTCGTGTACCACTGTCGAGGTGCTTGCTTTAAGCCGTAGAGGCTCTTCTTCAACCGACATACTAACTCTTCTTGTCCTAGAGCTTGGAACCCTTCAGGTTGCTCCATATATATCTCTTCTTCTAAATCACCATGAAGAAATGTCGTCTTCACGTTCATTTGTTCTACCTCGAGGTCCATCGAAGCCGCCATGGCTAACACAGTTCAGACCGATGTCATTTTTACCACAGGAGAAAAAATCTCCTCAAAGTCTATTTCTTTCTTCTGATTGCAGCCTTTCACCACAATTCTGGCTTTGTATCTCGGCTTATGGCCGTTCTCTTCATTCTTAATTTTGTAGACCCATTTATTTTTCAGAGCTCGTCTTCCTTCAGGAAACTCGGTTAGCTCATAAGTCTGATTTTCATGCAGAGACTTCATCCCGTCTTGCATTACCTTTTTCCATTCTTCATTGTCTAAGCTCGTCACAACCTCATCATAACTCTGAGGCTCACCGTCTTCAGCAACAACGGTGTATTCATCATGTGGGTACCTTGCAGAGGGTCTTCTTTCTCGAGTTGGATATCTCGGCTGTTCTTCAGCTTGAGAATCCAGTTCATCATTCTCATCCCGGATCTCATCATCAACTCGGACCTCGGTATCTTGGTCATCATCAACTTGTTGCTGGTCATAATTTTCTTCATTCTCTTGATTTTCTCCCCCTACTTCAGCTCGGACAAGAGGGATGGGTTCTTCACGTCTGACAGAAACCCGAACTTTAGGCTTTGAGATGTCATGAATGGTCTCATCTTCATGAAATATCACATCTCAGCTTCTCACTATCTTCTTGTTGATTGGATCCCAAAGTCGAAAATCAAACTCGAATTTTGGTGAACCGAGATAAATACATTCCTTTGACTTTGCATCGAGCTTCGTCCTTTCATCTTTAGGGATATGCACAAAAGCTCGACATCCAAATACCTTCAGGTGATCATAGGTCGCTTTCTAACCTGTCCAGACTTCTTCTGGAATTTCTCCTTCAAGTGGCCATGATGGTGAGAGGTTGATCAAGTCAACAGCAGTTCTGACGGATTCTTCCCATAATGATTTCGGCAATCCAGCATTGGACAACATACTTCGGACCTTCTCTTCAATAGTCTTGTTCATTCTTTCAGCAAGTCCATTCAGCTAAGGTGTCTTGGGGGACGTCTTCTCAAGTCGGATCTCAGTGGCTCTACAATATGCATCAGATGGGCCGCGGTACTCACCACTGTTGTCAGATCGGATCACCTTCAATTTCTTGCCAGTCTCCCTTTCCACCATAGCATGAAACTCTTTAAAGGATTGGAGTACATAGTCTTTAGTTTTCAACAAATATACCCACACTTTGCGAGAATGATCATCAATAAAAGAAATAAAATATTGAGCTCCTCCAAGGGATCTCTCCGACATGAAGCAAACATCAGCATGGACGAGGTCAAGATTATACATGTGTTGCCTGGATTGGTCCGGCTTCACAAACGAAACTCAATGCTTCTTTCCAGCTAGGCAGTGCGTACAGCTCTACAACGCTTGCTCTTTCAACCCGGTCAATAATCCTTTCTTGTTCAGAATTTGGAGCCCTTTCACACTCATATGGTCGAAGCGCTTGTGCCACATCTCCAAGTTATGTCTTTCTCGAACAGAATTGACTTGTCCACCATTTATCTTTCTTTGCATCACATACAAGGAGCCTTCCTTCTTACCTCGGGCAATAACCAAGTTTCCTTTGGCCAGCTTCCATCTATCACTGCCGAAGTAGTTCACTAACCCGGCATCATCAAGCTTGCCTACCGAGATTAGGTTCAATCGCATGTCAGGAACATGCCTTACATCTTTCAACACAAGTTGGCATCCGACATCCGTAGTCAGAGTTACATCACCGACACCAACAATCTTGCTGGTCACTTGATTTTCCATCTTCACGACTCTAAAATCACCACCTTGGTAAGAGGAGAAAAAACCTTTGTGTGGAGTAACATGGAAGAAGGCACCGGAGTCAACAATCCAGGTGCAGTCATCATAAGCAACATTCAAATAATTATCCTCACCTAGGAGGAATATCTCGGCATTCGAGTTGGCAACCACCGCAGTGGTGGTCTTGTCTTCCCTCTTCTTGGGAATAATCTGATCCGGCTTCACAGAGCCGTTCTTCTCGTCATTCTGTACTGTCCAGTAGTCTGGCTTCTTATGACCTGTCTTTCCACAGTAGAAGCACTTCAATTCATATTTCGGCTTTGACCGACCTCTAGACTTTCTTCGTCTGTCACAATCTCGACCCCGGCTCTTGCTTCTGCCCCGGGAGTCGGATTTATCTCTGTTCTCAGCAACATTGGCCTCAGACGTGCTCGAAACACCTCATTCCCTTCTCCTTGCTTCTTCATTCAGGAGGTTGTCTGTCACGACATCTATCTTCAATTTTCCTTTTGGAGCCGAATTACTCAAAGTCACCACCAGAGTATCCCATCTTTCTGACAGCGAGCTCAACAGCAGCAAAGCTTGCATCTCATCATCAATTTTCATCTCAGCCTTTGGCAGCTGATTCACAATACCTTTGTAGGTGTTGAGGTGCTCAATCATGCTCATGCCATCCTTGTATTCCAACTTCACAAGTTGGCGAACCAGGTGTGATTTGTTCCTGGGAGTTTTCTTTTGAATCATGGACTCCAATTTGTTCCATAATTCGTATACGTTCGTGAACTCGGACACGTGCTCAAAGAGACTTTTGTCGATGTACTTCCTGATTGTAGCTACCGCCTTACGACTCAGGATCTCCCACTCCTTATCGATTTTTCCTACCAGTCTCTCATCAAGGGTAATGGGCTCATGTAAATCTTTGCAGTAGAGATGATCTTCCATCATTAGTCTCCAATAAGCAAAGTTGTCCGCGATCAGCTTGAACATGTCTCCATCATGTGAGATTCCACTGGTCTCCATCTTGTCTCCTTCAGAACCCGTCGAACCCGGGCTCTGATACCACTGTTGGGTCAAGTCGGACTCTCAAGTCAATTGCGGAAGCAAAACAGTAAAATGCAAGAAGAGAGAGATGGAGAAGAACACAAGCAATTTGTTTAACGTGGGAAAACCTTCTCCAATGTGAAGAAGTAAAAACCCACGAGACACTAGTCCAGAATCAAACTTCTACTATAAGAATAATGGGTTACAACAATCAAACATCCCTAGCCTTTCACTAGAGGTACAATCAAACTTCACCAAGTGTGGTGGTAATATCAAACGTCCTTAAAAAGATCTCACTCAAACTTCTCTCTAGAGGTATTCAAACTCTTTTTCTCATCTTTTTTCTCATATCTTTAAACCTCACACACTATAAGCTTATATAAGGGAGGGAGATGATTCTAGACATTGAACCACTCAACGGATGTGTCCCTTGAGCCTTGCACCTTCATTTATAGAGAGACATTGAACCACTCAAAGGTTATGACCCTTGAGCCTTGCACCAAAAGTGGAGAGTTCCAATAATTACAAATCAAATTATAAAAAAAAAATCACATATCAAATTATAAAAACAATTCATAATTACACAAATTTATTAGGAACAAAATTTACTTAAAATTTTCAAAGTAATAAGATCGATGTTATTTTAACAAATAATAGTTATTTATTTAAAATTTAAAATATAATATAAAATAAAATTAGTAAAGAAAGTGCAAATTATATATACATATATGAAATTTTCATGTGATTTTTATACACATTTTCATGTGATCTTTGATAACATTATTTCATGTGATGTTAATGAAAGCTTATTTCATGTCATGTTAATGAAAATTGATTTCATGTGGTCTTTGTGAATAAATTTTTTATTTTTTATATTTTTATTTGATTTGGGCCTACAAACTTTAGTTTGCAACTTGGTAGGCCTTATAAGTCGTATTCGATTTTTTTAGTTTTTTATAATATGGCAGGCCATAAATCAAATACTTAATAGGCTAATAGGTCATTATAGGTTCCAAATATTTTACATAGGTTTAGGCTATCAAAGCTAAATTTTGGCTTAACTTGACCCATTTATACCCCTAGCTGTGACCTGTGAAGAACATTAACATAGAGGGACAACAAACTTCTCAATTAAAAATAAACATGGAATAATCAGCGACAAATGTCTAAAATCATTTAAATGACATTGGATCCACATAAATCATTTAATTAGTGTTTAGATATTTTAAAAAATTTAAAAATACAAAAAAAGAAGTTGTTATCAATTTTTTTCCATAATTACACAAATCTATTAGGAAAAAAATTTACTTAAAATTTTTAAAGTAATAGGATCGATGTTATTTTAACAAATAATAGTTATTTATTTAAAATTTAGAATGTAATATAAAATAAAATTAGTAAAGAAAGTGCAAATTATATATACATATATAAAATTTTCATGTGATTTTTTTGCACATTTTCATGTGATCTTTGATAACATTATTTCATATGATGTTAATGAAAGCTTATTTCATGTGATGTTAATGAAAATTGATTTCATGTGTTCTTTGTGAATATTTTTTTTTTTTTATATTTTAATTTGATTTGGGCCTACAAACTTTAGTGTGCAACTTGGTAGGCCTTATGAGTTGTATTCGGTTTTTTTAGTTTTTTATAATATGGTAGGCCATAAATCAAGTATTTAATAGGCTAACAGGTCAGTATAGGTTCCAAATATTTTACATAGGTTTAGGCTATCAAAGCAACTTGGCCCATTTATACCTTTAGCCGTGACCTGCGAAAAATATTAACATAGAGGGACAACAAGCTTCTCAATTGAAAAGAAACATGGAATAATTAGCGACAAATGTCTAAAATCATTTAAATGACATTGGATCCACATAAATCATTTAATTAGTGTTTAGATATTTTAAAAATTTTAAAAATACAAAAAAGAAGAAGTTGTTAATGGATATGTATAAGAAATTTTCATACTCCATATATATACATATATCTTCATTGATTTTTCTCTTTAACAGTTTCCACTAATTAATAACCAAAATTCACATTCTTGTTGTGAAATAAAATACAAAAATACCAATAAACAATTCAATTCCATTACCAATAGCAACTGTAGCTCTACATTAAAATAACTTTTTTTTAAAAGGTAAACGTAAAACAACACTCCATTTTTTTAAAAGAAATAAAATCAATAACTACAACCACACAAAAAAAAGTTGTTAATAAAATAAAGGGGGCGTGAATTTCACTCATGTTAGAAACACCCAATAAACAATTATGGTCAGCAAAGACAAAGAATTTCACTTTTATAAGGTTTGAAACTATAAATCAATTTTTTTCGCCAACGGACAATATAATTATCAATGCATATTCCAAGAACAGGTATCAGTAAAATGTTGAAGAAAGGAACGAAACTTCGTGCCTTGTCACAGAATGACTGGGTTCCGGGTGGTGAGTGCGAATAAGAAAAAAGTTAGAAGAAAACCTCAATTGGAAAAAGATGAAAGAAGAAGATATTAAGAAGAAAGAAATATGTTATCTAGTCGTACATGAAAAACAGCTTCATATCTTCATCTGGTACCACTGTTACAATTTTAGCTAGGGTCCAATTATAATTACTTATATAATTATATACACGAAGGAAAGTTCTCACATTTGGGAATTAGGTTTTTGACTATTCTTTGTGTGCAATAACCCAAAACACAATAGTTCAATGGACCTTCATATTCCATAATTATAATCCGTTTAGTTTTTAACACTGTCTTACCGGTAAAACATAGTTATAACATGAAAAATAATTTTTTTTTCTCTCTTCACGTCAGCTGAAGTGATTGAGGAAATAGAAAAAGAAAATATTGTTTCATATTATAACTATGTTTTACAGGTAAGATATAGTGTCAAAAATTAAAAGGATACAACTTTGTGTACTTTAAAAGGACAAACCTTTTCTCCTACTTTTAAATGTGTTTAGGGGTGTTAACGGGCCGAGCCGAGCTTTGATCTTAACGAGCCAAGCCTGTATTTAAACGTGTCAGACTGGCCTTAGCCTATTACCTGTTACAAATATAATATTGGCCTGTGGCCTGGTTCGTTTACAAAAAATAAAAGCTTGTCTTAAGCCTGTGGCCTGGTTTATTTATTAAAAATAAAAACCTTACTTTCCAATTTGCAGCAGTATTTAACCCATTAATCATGCACTTATATGTATTTTTAAAAAAAAATAATAGTTGTTTCTTTTATGATAAAAAAACATATTAGTATTAAAAAGTCAAATTAACAACAGAGCACCTTTGCTTTAAGTTTTGCTTTTTCTTAATTTTCTTCCACGTTTGAACCCCACCATCAACTTTAGTTTCTTTTTTTTTGTCATTTTTAATCTTTCTTTTCCTATATCTTATATTTTCATCTTCATGAATCATATCTCTTGTTCACGGAGATACAAAGTAGATCTCCCATCTCGCCACCTAGCATACCACGTCGTCCCTTTCCTGACTGCGCTGTCGACGCCCTGCTGCAGCTGCAAGTAGATCGCCGTCCACGCCACTGCTGCAGCTGCAAGTATCTTGGTGAGTTGGTGGTTCGCATGATTCATGTCGGTCCAGGGAAGAAGAAGATGGTGGCCTTGTAGATCTGCGTTTGTTGGAGACGATTATTTGGATCGATTTGGGAGAACTTGGTTGAGGAGAGAGAGCGTGCAGAGAAGAAGTTTTTTTTGGATACAGAAAAGTTTAGGTGGGGTAGGGTGGCGCAGAGAGTAAGTTTGAAGTAGATGATGGACTTTGTCAACATGGTGAAATAATTAATATAAAAAAAGAATATTATGACGGGCCAGCCTCCAGGCTCCAAGGCCGGGCTCACACATAGAAGTCTGAGACTTTTTAAATAAAAAGGCTATTAGTTGAGTTCAAGTTTGTATCCAATTAATAAAATAGACGGGCCGGGTCAGGCCGAAGCAGGCCGGGCCTAAGGCCCCTGACGGGCCCCTAGCCTTTTTATCACCCCTATACGTGTTTATTTGGTTTAATTGAGTCCATATTTTGAAATAGATTAAGTTTAGAAGTCTTTCTTTTTTAAAATAATAAGAGTAAGAATATATAACATAACTGATTAGAATAAAGCAGAAAAAAAAATATACAGGATAAAAAATAAAAAAAGGTAAAACACAAAAATAACCATACTATACATGTTTCTTATTATTTGTTTGCATTTAGATGGTTTGTTGTTACTTTGTATTGAGTATTTGATTTTCTATTTAGGTGGTACCAAATTATAATTTTTACCTTAATTATAATAAGTAAAAATAAAACAAACAGGTGTCAAGGCACTTGCTGGATTGGATGTGGCTACCCACTGATTAGGTTTGCATTGCTTTCTTTCTATCTTTCTTCTTTTTTTTCACTCTTTTAACTTGAAGAAACTTCCATGCACCTTATTACATGGAACTTGTTAACAGATAAGCTTCTAAAGTCGTGATTAATAAATTGCTCCCGGAAGAGTAAGGAAAAAATAGCTCCCAAATACCGTGTTATGTTTTGGTCCAATGCTTTCTAACTTTAACTTTACAATGTTTAAAACACTCAATTCAGAGATTTCAAAGTGTTTCATCATGCTGGATCAAGGTTGTCTGCTCGATCTATGGAATAGCGGTATCTGTGGGGGAGACAGTCACAAATGATGGCAGCGTAGAAACAAGGGGCTAGAAATCAGAGAGGGTATGTGTGTGCACAACAATAGGGGTTAGGGTTTCAAAAGAAGATACGTGTGAGACTTAAAGCTCGTAATTTATTTAAAAAAAAAAAAAAAAGCTCGTAATTTGGGTCGACACAATACGACACGAATTTGAAAACCTTCCACACGAACACAACTCTCTTATTTTGCTAGTCGACACGACATGAATAGATTGCAATCTTATAATGTATTGCTTATTATATGGCTTGACACAACACGACACGACATCAATAGCCTATCAACCACAAATTGTGTTACTTATTATGCGACACGATACGATAAGACACAAAAAAATCTATTTACGACACGGCGCAACATAAATAACCTATAAGAAAATTAATATGGGTCAATTTTGGGTTCACGAGTTGACACTCGACAAGACACAAATTTTTTCAGGTCAAGTTTTGCTTACCAAACACGACACGAATTTGAAAATAGGTAAACCCAAACATGAATTTTTCGTGTAGTGTTCATGTCGTGTTAGAGGGTCGTGTTGAAAATTATCACTCTTACTAAGATTTAACCTTTTATTTGTAGAAAGCTTACCTAATATTGGATGGGAGGCTCGCATGCCCATTAAGTGAGTCCAGAATAGTTACCCCCAACTCGATAGTCCAAGAATGATACCAGGTGATGACAGAACATAGAGACTAGAAGCCAAAGAGGATGTGTGTGTGTGTGTGCAAAGTGACCAAATAGGGGTTGGGGTTTCAAGAGAGCATATCTCTAACCGTAAGGTTTAACACAGTATTTTAAAACTCGGGCCAGTCATTGACTCGGTCGAGATACTGAGTCGGTGGTTCAATCGGGTTCACCTAGATTTCAAAATAATATATAATAAATATTAAATATGAACATTATGTCCAACAAATAAAAGTGGTCTATTGGTAAGCCTTTCGATCCTCAAACAAGGGGACTCAAGTTTGAATCTCGAAAACCAATTCAACATCGATTGAACCCAGTTTTGGTTCGGTTCAAACCGGGTTAATCGGTTCGAGTGCATAACTGATCGGATGACCAGTTCAAACCGATAAGGGCACCAAGTTACTAAAATCTAAGTCGATCCGACCGGTCCGAATCGGATTTTAAAATAATAGTTTAACCCTTTATTTATAAAGGAATTTACCTAACATAGAATAAAACCCATTATTCAAAGTTGATGAGCCCATTAAGTGGATCCGGAACACAAACCAATGCATGTCCCTCGATAGACCGATTCGGTCACATGCTTTTTTGTGGAATCTTAATAAGCTTTTGAAAAGAATATAAAACTTGGAGGTAATCCATGGTATAAATGGCTCAACCCATTTCGTGATTCATGATTCATATAAGCAGCAGGACACATTTATGGTTCCAATGACCATTGAGGACAGATGCACTCTTTGCCTTGTGTTTCTTTTTCATTAAGGCAAATTGCAATATTAAACATACCTAACTTGCTAATTTAATAGATAGTATTTCATCAATCAGAGCCGTTGATTTCATTTATGTCATGTCCAATGACACCACTAGGCCAAAAAGATAACTTGATGCAGACATAAGGATTAACAACTTCAGAAACAACTCAATTCTGAATTTAGCAAACAGCTGAACAAATTCAATTAAAAGAGAAGAAGAAGTTAGCATCCCTCAAAGCTTTGGACTCATCTTTATTCACAACATTATCCTATCCTCTCCATTATTAGACACCTACACTAGGCACCCCACACCCAACAACACCGACAGAGACCTATCATTGTTATGTGTATACTTTATGACCCCCCCCCCCCCCCCCCCCCCCCCCCCCCCCCCAAAAGTACAACATTTACAACCATATCTCCATCACAAGTTTATGTATCAGCATCTATTTACAACCACAAAATTTTGTGGAATGCATCAACAAACGCGTGGCCAATTCTCAACCAGCCAAGTTGCCCACCGGTGTCATGCACTTCTTTGTTCAAATTTTTTTTATGGTTTGTTTTGGCATGTGGCGATGGATAGGAACAATGTCTACTTGTTTTGTTGCATCATGATATGGTATTATGGCCTGACAATCGACACTCAACAGCATAGGAGAGACCTCAAAGTGGTAGGTGATGAGCTGGGGACAAAATAAAACAAAAAAAAGTGGTCCCAACAACTATTCCCAGCCAATCTACTAGTTGGAACCAGATAAAATTGAGAAACAAAATAATTGCAACAGTGTTTTGATCTGGTGGAGTCATGTAGTTTGTCACCATCAGAACCAATCTTAGGTGGCAACACATCTCTGGTACATGTCAGCAACCCTTGCTGCCAGGAAGGATGTTGGAAATTCCTTGTCTGGAAAGCTCAGCAACCACACTATCTATGGAAGGAGGTTTGAGACCCAAGGGCAAGGGTAGCCATGGCTTATTTATTGCCTCCTTCACAACATTGTCAACAACCTCCTCTGCCTGCATGCATACATGGTAACACAATATATCGTAAGAGTTCATGGGGAGTTTGGACTTTAAAGCATCACTGAAGTTACATTCACATGAAGGAATTTGCATGCACGGTTATGAAACATTTAGGTCAGTTAGTTAAGACTCAATAGTTTCAGGCCCGTTTCTATGCAAGTTTAATTTGTACAACCATGTGATTCAGCAATCAAAGAACGTTGATCATAATCTAGTATGCTTGATTAGACACAAGATACATGGTATTTTCATACTCTACAATGCAATTAGATGATTGGCATTTGTTATGGAATATATCCATATCCTAACTACCTATCCATGAATCCCTTAATGGATAATGATACAATTATCCTAACAGCATAAGATGATAAAGATAATGAAGATAAAACCCTTATCCCTATAAATAAGAGGTTAAGTCCTACATCAACTGGGAGATCTACACAGCCCAAGCCCAAGAGATAACCCCTATAAATAAAAGGCTAAAGACCCTCAGTTACACATACTGAACTCATCTACTACTACTGCCAATACTGTGCACACACCCACGTCTTGGCTATAAGCCTATTGCTTGTGAACAGTGATTGAGATATTGGCTATAAGCCAACCAAGATATCTGTCTATAGGATATCTCTGAGTGCATACCATACAATATAGTTTTACGGATCTCTAGGACCGAACGACATTTATAACCATGGCTGTTGTAAGATACATGCTTAGTAGAAAAGATTTGAAATATAATTCTCAATGTCAATGTACCATTTAAGCAAGTAAAAAGCATTAAGGTTTTCATGATTTTTAATCTTTTAAGTATTTTTAAGTAGAGTTACAATTTCATCACAACATGGACATCCGTTGAGCGCAAACCAGAATGTATGAACTGGCGACTTGCCAATTGGCACTATGATGAAGTAGAAAGACACTAAAAGGAAAGTATTGCATTACTGGATAATGCTCAAAGGAACTTAGTGGCATGCTAAACTTGTAATCCGCTGCATTAGCATCGCACAATGCAGGCATATTCTGCTGTTTGATGAAAAGATCTGATTAGCATCACTCTGGTAAATAATTTAAATAACTAGCAAAGGAAAATTAGGCAGGCTGGTTACTCTAATGATTAATACACAAAATAGCATAAATACAAAGTTAAGATCTTCAGTTCGCTGATACTCACCTGAGAGTAGGAAAAACAAGGAGCTTGAGGAGGTGGTAAAACCGGGCAGCCCCATGCATCTGCATGCACCTGCAACATCAAGTGATCACATGTCAAACTGCATTCATAATTTCTACACCACAAGCCAGAGAGGAGGTTGCTAATATAGAAGAAAAAATCCATATACTCCTTGAATTTTGAACAAAAATATTACCCCCGGAAATGGTTTCCAGTGCCAACTTTCTGTAGGCTGCCACAAGGGATAACCAGGAGAGCCCCAAATCTGCATGCCAGCCATTTGACTGCCAGGTTGTCCCCACATAGGATATACAGGAGCCAGAGAAGGTGTGTGATTAGAATGATATGGAGGATAGGCCATAATTGGTCTTTGAAGACAATAGCTTCTTTGCATTGAATCTCTTTGATTTGGCCATTTCCGACCTCCTTCCTTGGGCAATATTTGTCTCTTATGCATTCTATATTTCTGTTTTATAAAAAATAAAATAAAAATGTTAGTAAGTGTTACTTAAGAAGATATATGAATATCCTTTTTATTACCAGTACCAGATGAGGTGTTGAAAATAGCTGCTTACTGGTTTGGAAAAGAAAGTGATAAACTACAAACCAGTAAGGTAAATAAGGACCTGAAGATGGCTTGCCACATTATGCCTTGTCAAACCCTCCACTTTCATTAGATCCAATATTCTAGAAGGAATGGCTTGGTCAATGCCTAGTTGTTCCACTGCCTTCACAAATTTTTTGTGCATGTCAGGCGTCCAGTCTACCTGAAGACCAAAACCAAGTACCAAAATGGTGTTCAGATAATCAGAATCAGCGGATCACTTATACTACAAAGGAAGAACCTTATATAGCAACATAAACAATGTAAAAAGCAAAATAATATAGAAATATCTTAAGACCAGATTGAGGACACAGCTGGTGAAATTACAGTTCATCGAAATGATGTTGGTGAAATATTTCATAAGTTTGAGAACTATGCCATCATGTTCAGGTTTAATAATTATTTGTATGTGGATAAAAAATTTACTGCTTTGATCTCAACAATCTGCAGAAGAATTTTGCCATAAGTAGACAACATTCACAACACATTCTACTTAAAACTGATACAGAAAGAGATTATAAACTCCATTGAAAGAGTCCTTTCTAAGATTTCCGTTCAAAGACTAGTTAAGATTTGACAATTCCATTATAAAGTTTCCTTTTATCACTTCATGAATATGGAATGGAGATATGTCTGAGTTTCCTTGATTAACTCCAAGCATGCAGACACAATAAAATGGGAACATTGGCAGATTAAACAAAACTTAGGAAACATTTTTTGGTTATATGTGGCATACAGTCATAGTAATTTGTAAGCAAACAATACCAGCAAGAGGATCAGACGAACAGGAACATTGTAAGAAGTATGAATAGTCATAAAGCAGCTTACTTTCATCTTCTTCCTATTAGCTTTTATCTCACATGAATCACTATGAACACCGGCTTTATTTGAAGATTTTGTATTGCTGTCAGTGTTTCTGAGAGCCTTTCTATTTTGTGGATGTGGAGAAACCACACTCTCACCCTTAGAAGCATCAGCAAAATCCTCTTCCTCCTTAACCAGAGTATTTTCAGATTCCCTTTGTTGAGGAGTACTTTCAGCATGCAAATTTCCACATGTAGTTTCGACAGATTTAGACTCTCCATCATGTTCCCCACTTTCTTTTTCAGTTGAGCAATTAGTCTGCTCTTGGCAATCCCCATCATCCAGTAATCTTCCCCCCTGTTTCAATTGTGGGGTTGAAGGAGCTGGATATTTATCACTTCCAGGACACTGCTCATGGTCTTTATTAGTAAACCCGGATACTTTCTCTAAATCAATTGAGATTCTACTTTCATGTTGTTCATTGTCTGTTTGGAGCTGCAACATGGACACTACAGATTCTTTGAAAGGCTTTAGTGATTCAGACACACTTGCCCCAGCATTAAATGCCTGCTCAAATTCAACCACATCAGGAACTATTTTGCTCATAATATGTTAACAGTAAATGCCAGTGTAATGTCACCAATGTTTACAGACCTTGTGAACCACATGTTGCCAGATATTTCTGAGCTTGTCCTCAGAGAGTGGTTTCCTAAGGAACTCAACTGCGCCAAGCTTTAAAAAAGAAAATGGAGCAAGTAGTCAAGAGGTAGTCATCAACAATCCGAACAGAATGAAAATTTACTGTCTAATGAGTTAAAGATCATATTCCAGGTAAATATTGAATTGAAAAACCACATAAAAACTGATTTTCTTAGTGCACTAATTTTTAAGGGCAAGCTCAAAATTTGGTTTATAATTTGAAAGAATCAAAAGGATGAATTAACATAATACAGAAAAGAAAAATGGCAAAACAATGAAATAGAAGTTTGAATTTAGCTCAAAGAGTATAACAATCATATATTGACCCCCAAATAACAGGACGGCAAAGCCAAAATCTTACCGCTATACACTTCATCATGGTGTTCAGGCAATCATTGTTTGAAGTCACTACATCAAAAATTGAAAGTATCACAGGACAGAAATTTTACAGCAAGCAGAAAACATCCTTGAAGTATACTTTTTCCCGTATTTTCCATGTTGGGTTCCCTTCTAGACCTTTCATTAGTTCGGATTGGTAAAAGCTACTCAAAAAGAAGTTGTTGCATGATATAAAAACAACAGCAAGCAACAATCACAAGACAAATAAAAGAAAAAGAGAGGAAAAAAAAAAAACTTACAATTATTGCTATTACCCAAAACCTATGTATAGTTGATAGCAAAATTTGACTGGAAAGCCACAACGATGTTTCTCATTTGGAACTAATTTTGGTCCAGACTAGATAATTGACTTGTAAAGGCCATTAAAACAGAGTAAATCTTGGAGGTTTAAAGAACTAGAAGATTTTAAACCATCAAATTTGGGCTTGCTTTCAGTACTTACTAATGGTTGGCAAGTCCTTGGCATTCTCAAGAAATTTGAAACCTCCCTGGGTACTGCTTGAACTCACCTGCAATTGGGATTGATACATGTGGTTACAATAACATCATCAAAGCTGAATTGTTTTAACAACCACAAGCTTAAGGTATAGAACTTAAAAAATTCCAAGATAAGTTGCCACTTTGACAGAAGTATATTGTATTGCCTAAAGTTTGGCAGCAACTAAATCTAGTCAAGACTCTAAAGTATCCCCAGAGGTGTTCACTTCATTTTCAACAAGCATACTAGACAACATACTTTTTATGTTTCTTTTCTATTTAAATTTTACAAATTACAACTACTACATTATAATCTGTCATTTATATAGAAAATTAAAGTTCATTACCTCTACTATGGCAATGTGGAAGTCTTTGGGCCTACTTGAGATTGCTGACAAGGCTTCATTCTCATGGAAGAATGTAGAAACTGTACAGAAACACTGAAGCTTACTGAACTAGTTAATGGAAAGGGCAAGCATGTAGAGGAAACAAGAATGAGGGAGATTTGGGAGAGTGGGAGTAGAGAAAAAGAACCATTTTGACTTCAATAACAATCAAATTATGCTCAGGTTGGTCCTTAAGATATAATTTCAATTATAACTTGCTTTTATGGAAACTTTTGTTTTCCATAATAAATGCTTTTCTTCTGCATCCAAGTCAACTAAAAGCCACCGAGTGTAACAGAATAGTTTAGATTCAGTAGTTCACAAATTCAGATAACTGACAATTCTTTTATACTCAATATCTTTACAAAAGTGGGAATGCCCAAGGCCTTATAAACCCCACATTAGTTGTCCATACAACCAATGTGGGGACTCCAAGTCTCATACCTTGCAAATGGATCCTAACCAGTGTTTTAAAACTCGGACCGGTCATCGACTCGGTCGAGGTATTGGGTCACTGGGTCATTGGTTCAACCGGGTTCAACCGGATTTACTGTTCACATATTAAAAAAATATAAATATATTACTTATATTAAAAATTCACATAAGAAAACTATCAATGAGCTTCAAAAAATAAATTGGTTCTCAATGATAGCAAATATTATATACTTCTAGGCTTCTAGCTCTAGACTATATCCTAACATTGGATTAAAATTGCAATGTAAGCTAAATGCACCTTTTGTGCCTTGACATAACACAAGATAAACTAAATCATGATAACAAATGGTAGGCATGAAATATACACTAAGGAGAAAGTGTCCAACGTTGAGATGAGACCATCAGTGTTTATCCCCCCTTAACTTATTGAGATCATTATAAGATGCAACTAAATTACACAAAAGAACTGCACTAATCCAAAATACCTTCTTATAATCACTTTACTTTTTAATCAAATTTACAACAAAATATGAGCATGATTTAATTAAAGAGTTCTCAGCAACCAAAAAAAAAAGAACGGGGTCAACCGGTCTAAACCGGGTCACCAAGTCAACTGGTCCAAACCGAGCTGAATGCAGAACCAATCCAAATGGCAGCTTGAATCGCGAAACCCACTGGGTCATTGAGACCCGAGTCGACCCGGCCGGTTTTTAAAACACTGGTAATAACATTCCACCACCCGTCCAAGGGTCCAACCCAACCCCAAGGTTCCAGTTCCAAGTTCCAATCTGGAAAACATGTGCTCTAATACCATTTGATAAGAATCATGGAATGCACCACCCTAAAAGCTAGCTCAAAGAGTGAAAGTGTTCAAAGCCTTATAAACCCCACATTAATTGTCCATTCTCCAAGTCTCATACTTTGCAAATGGGTCCTAATAGAAAACTTTGGCAGCTTAATAAGCCATGCGATGAAATACCATTCATGGGAGCGAAGTTTGTGTGCTCCGGGACCAAAAAAAATTTGGTGGAACTGAGGTGAGAGAAAAAGAGAAAAGGTTGAGGAAAGAGGAGAGAGAAGAAAGGAAAAAAGAATTTGGTACAGTGTCAATTTTTTAGTGGAAGGATCACGGTGGTCCTGGACCATATTAAAAAATTCCCATTCATGGAACCATTGAGCGAAGAAAAAGGAATAGAGTATTTTTGCAAATTTTATATACAGCCTTCAGTGCAACTAAAATCTGAGACCACAATTTTGCAAATGACCATATAAGGATTCTAAAGCAATGACTCTTTGCAAGATGCCAATGTACAGAAAGATGGGGGACCAAGTGACCAACTTTACCCTCTATGTACCGTAAGTGGGATTGATAGACCAAAATTTCATGTAGATGGAGAAGTGAGACTCGTCAAAATTAGAAGGAATCCAAAATGTGTTACCATTATAGTCCATGGCCTCAAGCCTTGTTCTTATCTCAGAAGCAGAAGTGTTGTCTCCCTCAAGGAGAAGAACCTTGAGTCCCTTGGGAAAATCTTTCCATTCTTGTAAATCATTGGCAGTGCAGACCATAGCTGGCTTGGCATCGTTTCTCAGTCCCCCAAAGAAAGTAACAGATCAATATTGCCTATCAACATCCAATTCGTTCTGCAAAATCCATGAGATCACAAGCTTGATTCAGTGAGCTAGACTTCAATACAAAATTACAGGAATTGAAAAACAAAACAAGTGGAAACTCCGTTGCAAACAGAAATTTGTTTAAAATGGTAAAAAGCTTCCAAATAGCTAGCAGATAATGCAGAACACTGGCATGGCATATAAAGATTAACCCCAAAACTAGGTTCACATCAACACTGACATGACCACTAATCATCAATGATACAGCTGGTAAATCACAAAACAGATTCCCACTAGGAAGCACTTTCTATGCAAAACAAAATCAAAAGCCTTTCTTTTGTACTCTAAAGATCTCATTTACCTGGTGGCACTCTAAAGACCCAGGTAATTAAGATCTAATGAATGAGAAGAAAAAAAATACAACAAAACGGGTCAGGTAGAAATCCAAGCAATTTATAACAATGAACCCAGAAAATATGCAAGAAGCTCAAATGGTTACACATGCACGCACACTTTTTTATCCAAAAAAAATAATCTGAATTCTCCAAAATGAACACATGAACTGAGAGAGAATCAGCATGCACATAAGAAAAGTATATGAACTGGGAGAAAGAAAAAAAAAAAAGTGTTCCTGGTGAAGCCATTTTCACTACCTTGGCAGAAAAGAAAGTGGTTCTTGAGTCCAATGCTTAAAAGTTATGATCTTTATGCTGTTATTACATTGGTAATAAAGAGAAGGGGGGAAGAGAGAGGAGAAGGGAGGTTTAAATGGTGTGTTTGGAGAGTGCCTGTGGCTGTGGCTGTGACTACTGAACAGTTGCCATCAGCAGTTGCGGACCACACCACATGACATGAGAAGAACCTCTCAATGAACCCTTGTGCCGCTTCTTCTAGGGAGCGTTTGGTAAGCGGGATTTTGAGAGATTTTTGGAAAACTGAATTTTTTTTAATTTTAAATTTTCAGATATTATCATAAACTGAATGCAAAAATTATATTTTAAAAAATTGAGATTCTCGGACAAATAAAAATTTTTCTTGTACCAAACGCTCCGTAAGGTTAATATAATATTCCAACACTATCCTTGTTCCCTGTTTGCGTTGTACACTTCTCCCATATATGCTATAGCTTGAATAGCACTAATACGGAACACGACGTACGAGATATGACGTGACATAATAACATATTAATTTTAAAAAATACTGTATTTTGATAAATTAAAACATATTTTAATATTAAATAATATTTTTAATAAATATAATATTATTTATATTTAATATATATAACGGTTCATAATAAGTCATATAATTAATCAAATATTCAAATTTTATAACATAAATATAAAACAAAAGTAATTTTTCATATTTTGTGTCAAATTTCATAACAGAAAAAATTGATTTATAAATTAATTTTTTATTTTTAGTTAATAAAATAAAATTTAGACCTAAAAGAAAAATATGTCGGATGCGTGTTGAAACGTTGACTGCGTGTCAGAAAAAAATGACCGCGTGTCAAAAGCACATGTCGGAATGTGTCAGAACAATAACCGCGTATCTAAAAATATTGATTGCGTGTTAGAACATAACTTGTCAATGTGCAACACGTGTCTGACAAGCAAATTAAAAAAAAAAAAGGCCATATCGGTGCTTCTGGGTGTACAATAAATGAGTGACTCCGAGAGTTGGTTGGAGTGGTAAAGTGAATTTTGATATGGATTAATTGTGGGGTTTCTTTTCTTCAAGCTCTGGATAATTAATCTTGTAAATATATGGATTTTTTTCTCTCCCCGAGAGGTAGGATATACTAAAATTATGATTCGTCTCAAAAAAATAATTAGAATTGAAAATTTTATATTTATCCTTTCCTTTATATATACTCACAATTTTGACCTAATTTCACTATAAACACAAAATTGTTAATTACAATATTATGTAAAATTTTAACATAAGAAGTAAAATAGCTCAAGTATAAGAGAAATCTTTTATTGGTCCCGAAACACTTTTCAATAGGCCGAGGAGAGAGCGAGGAAAGAGAAAAAAAAAATTCTCCCCACATAGCACCCTCCGGATGAAAGGCGGATCACTTTAAATTTTCCCCAAGTATAGCTAAATTCGGGATTAAAGGTATGTTTACCAGTTTGCTTCTGTTGGTAATTTCTAAACCGGAGTTTTAACAATTTTTCCACTTTTTATTCCCACCCAATAATGACCAAGTATAAAAGAGAAGGTTGTAAAAATAGTGCGTACTACTACTAATATTCCTCACCTGCTTGCTTGTTTTGCACACAAAAACTGAAAAAATAAATAAAAAATTATCATTCAGGTTTCCAGAAAATTTTATGAATCTATGCTTTAAAATATATTAGTTATAGTTAAAAATTAAATAATTATTAAAATTAATTATTTTTAACACAATTTTAAAAAATAAATTTAAATCACATTATGATTGGTAGTTTAATACCTAATTATAATCATACAGTTACCAATGTTTTATTTATAAGTTTATTGAATTTTTACTCGTCTATACTGTTATCTTTTCTGATTTGTGTTAATTTATTTTCAGTTGTACCTTCATAATTTGAATTAAGCACAATTTTGTAACGTTCCTAATTACGAACTTTTCAATTTTTCCAAAAACACACTACACAAAATATGCGCTTTTAAATTATTGAATACATTTTATGTTTTTATTTATAAAAATATAATTAAAGTTTGGGGAAATGTTTGTCCTTCTTAAGGATATAATTTTGTGTCATTTTATATCCTAACCGTTGATTTTCGTCAATCAACGGTTATAATTTATTATGTCAAACTTATTAAGCAATTAGTAATTCACAATAAATTATAATTATTGATTGACAGAATGATTAAGATTTAAAATGACATAAAATTATATCCTTTAAAAAGATAAATGTTTTCCCTTTTGATTCTTACAAGAATATAATGTCACGAACCCTCAAATAATAATGTGATAATGTAAAAATAGCTACATTTCATGTTCCCAAAAATATTTACAATGAAAACTAAGCCCACATTTATTAACTATATAAGCAATGTCATGGTATTAATTAAAGAATCTAAATTAAAATAATAAACACATAAGAGTTTACTTATATGTATATGAATTAAGATACTGAATACTATTTACCAAAAAAAAATAAAAAAATTACTGAATACTTAATATATCGACAATATCATCTTAATATTACGTTTCAAAATTATTTTTGACAAAGATTAAAAAATACTTAATATATTTTTGACAAATCCTTTGCCCGATAAGAATCACAAAGATTTTCGCCTCGCTGATCTAGTTGTTGTTGAAGACAATGGGTGATATTAAAAATCACTAAGAAATTTGAACACATATATAAAGCATATGAGATTAATATTGATGAACATAGTGCAATGTATAAAATAAGGAACAGATTTATAGTATGTTGAGTAAAGAACAAAATGAACAATGTATGCAGGATAGTGTAAGAAATCAGAGTCCACAAAAAGTGTCTCCTTAAGACAATTTGCCCCGTCACTGATGCCATAGGTTGATGAACACTTGTCTCTCAAGATAGAAAAGAAAGCATCTTAATTTTGGTGGTACTACCAGTTAACAGCCCGAACGAGCACAACAAGATGCTAGAGGAATTGCACCGGAAAATGGAAGGAAGTATGCAGAACCGGATGAAGAAAAAAATTCGGCAGAGTAACAGTGCAGAAAATTGGATTATTTTTTTGGGGGTCAGGGTCTATTTATAGACACTGGCCGGACATGATAAACCGCCGTGACGGACGGCGACCAAGCAGTGTGACCGGTGACCGGTTCGGTTCGAATTTTAACTGAACGCACCAGTTCGGTTCAGAATGAAATCGAAAGGTAAGAACCGGTTTGGTTCAAAAACCGGTGGAAAGAACGTTTGGTTTCGAAAATCTGAAGGGAAGCAACATATAAGGACAGAGATATTTTTGGACAAAAAATTAATAAAATAATTTAATAAAAAACTATTTTTTATTTCACACACCAAACCGAGTCGGCCGGCCGGACAGACAGCGGCAACACGCGTGTTTGGTGAACCAAAGGCCACCTAGCCCCTCTCCCCTCCACAAAAGTGTAATGCCCCAAGGGGCAATTTAGGAGTGTGAGGTGGGAGCTTATAAACTCTCTCACCTCTTACTAGTTATCCAATGTGTGACTTCTTAAAATCCACACACCCCTTCAACTTCCCTCTTTTCTTTTCTTCCTTAAACCCACTTCTTATTCATAACCCATAGGATATATATATATATATATATATATATATATATATATATATATATTGTTTCTCAAGTTACTTGAGATAACTTTATCTCTGATTACTAAATCATAATCGTACAGAGATGGATTAATGGTGATAAAGGAAGAGAGAGAAAAAGGATGTCATAACCATTCAAAGATTAATCAATAAATATAAGGAAATAAATAAATAAAACGACATAGTTTTGGGCTGGCCAGAGATAAATATATCTCAAGCTCCTTTAGAAATATTTCCCTATATATATATATATATATATATATATATATATATATATATATATAGGGATAGGATCCTTTGACACTGGTGTCAAATTTAAAGTTTTACACCTCATCTCAGAGCCGTTAAATCAAAAGAGATCAATGGTGTCACATGCTTGCAAATCAGAGTCATTAATCTTTTTTGATCTAATAGCTCTCAGATAAGGTGTCAAACTTTACATTTGACACTGGTGTCAAAAGATCCTACCTCATATATATATCCTTTGACACTGGTGTCAAATTTAAAGTTTTACACCTCATCTTAGAGCCGTTAAATCAAAAGAGATCAATGGTGCTACATGCTTGCAAATCAGAGTCATTAATCTTTTTTGATCTAATGGCTCTCAGATAAGGTGTCAAACTTTAAATTTGACACTAGTATGAAAAGATCATACCTTATATATATATATATATATATATATATTTTTCAACAATCCCCCCATGGATAAGAATTCAATTCATCATGACTAAATGCATAAGAATATAAATGCAAAGTGTAAGTTCCTCAACGAGAAACAATTGCATCGAGATAGGTAGAGTTACCTTTGAACCTTCTCTAGTGAAACCTATCGGATATACTCGGTCAATCGGTGGTCTTGGCAACTTGAACCGTCGACCTTTAGTGTATAACTACACAATAAGAGTCACACAATTGCTTCTCTAGCATTGTTGGTCCTCATTGTTGTGCCCATTTTGGCCCTAGGACACCTGTCTGGTTCTGTGAGTGTTCTAGAGAATTGGCCATTATAAATTCTCATAGAAGCGGCCCTCACTTCACACTCACATATGTGATTCATTATGCTGTAACTCAACGTACATCATCTGAACACATCAGATTAAGATACCATTAAAAGTTAAATGCTTATTGATGCTCTCCGGCAAGTATACCGATCGCACAAGTAATATAGAAAGTAAGTAGAGTATCGTCTCCACAGGGATTGTAAACCAAGTACTACAATAACCAGTCCCCTTAAGTTGAAAAACTCGGTTTGTTGTTTGGAAAAATTGCGAAATGATTTTTAGTAACAATAAGGAATAAATGTAAAGACTTGTTTTTATATTTTTTTATTTAAGAGAAATAAAACAATAACAATGAGAATTGATTTTAAAAATATAAAAAGTATTGTAGCTAGAGCGCACTCACCTTTTGATCCCCACTTCTTACTTTGGATTGATTTACAATATTAATTTATAAAATTACTCGGATAAATTATTATCTAAAATAATTAGTTAAATCTCAATCCTTTGGCAATTTAACCCTTTAATCCCCAATTGGAATCCTAATCCCTTAGCAACCTCTCATGAAAATTAAGCGATGAACTCTATAATTTAGGCAGCCGCAATTCAATACATATCTATTCCTAGCATGCATACGAACCGTTATCCTACCCCCTTTCAGGATGAAAACCCCAATATCCCTATCTGGGGTTCTAACCCTCAACTATTATCAACTATTAGAGTGATTAATTCTAATAAAGAAAATATCAAATACGCACAAGGTAGAGATAAAGATAATTATATAAACGAGCAATTATAAATCAATTCGCGTAACAAGGGTTCACATAGGGTTTGTGACCCTAACTACAATAAAAGAAAACTAGCCAAGCATAATCATGGCTAAAAATAATCCAATATTCAAAAGCATAAAATTAAGGAGAAAAAAGAAGAAGAACTTGATCCTAGGAATCCCCTCAGAGCTCTGCCGTCGTCTCTCTTCAGAAGAATAGGTCTGAATACCTAATTCTGTCATAAGGATCCTATTTATATGACTCTTTTTCTTCTCTCAAAAATACCCCCACGGTAACACGGTATTATTTTCCCGCAACCCGGCGCCAGTTGGCGCCACTTCGCGCCGCGCTTCTGTGCAAAATTGCAAAGTCGGAACCAATTTTCTCGTACACTGGCGCCAGTTGGCGCCATCCTTCACCTTTTGGGCGCCAACTAGCGCCACTTCTCCTCACTTGGGGGCGCCTAGTTGCGCCATCTCCTTGTAATTTGGGCGCCTAGTGGCGCCATCCAATTATGTTCTTCTGGCGCTGGTTTGCTTCATGGCGCCACTTAGCATGAGTTTGGCGTTAAGTGGCCCATTTATACTATGCAACACGATGCAACATGGAACTTTCCTCTGTGTGGAGTCGCGTCAACAGGCTTTTTATAATTTGTAATTTTCTCTCCTTTTACCTGTAAAAACACAACCAATAAGTGAGAAATATTATTATAAAGAAAGAATCAATATAATTAGCAAATATGTATTTAAGTTGCTCTTTTATGACTCAGTTATTATCAATTTTAACATGGAAAAACCACACTTGCCAGAGGCACATCACTTACTCTCATAAATATATTGTCTTGTCATAGGAATGAGTATGAGTTTAGAAACTCCACAGTGTTAACAGTCGATCATCACTTAGTTGTCTCTTCGAACCTAGTTCATGGGATCTCCACTCGTCAAGGTAGAGTTACCGCAATGATCAACATTTGATAGGCCTTAAACCCATTCCTGTCGACAAATTCTCAACTTGCTCTCTAGGAATCCCTTTAGTTAACAGATCCGCTATGTTCTCTTTAGACTTCACATAGTTAATTATAATGATTACATTCAAGGGTAGTTGTCTTACGGTATCATGTCTAGACTTTCCTTTGTACATGACGTTCTTGGCCCTTCCAATAGCGGCTTAGCTATCACAGTGTATTCATACAGCTGGTACCGGTTTTGGCCAATTATGAACATCCTCAATAAAATTACGAAGCCATTCGGCTTTTTCACCGGCTTTATCTAAAACAATAAATTATGCTTCCATGGTTGACCTTGCAATGCAAATTTGTTTGGACGATTTCCAAGACACAACACTCCCACCTAAGATTGTTGTTTAGAAGACAGTGGGTGATATTAAAAATCACTAAGAGGTTTGAACCCGTGTATAAAGCATATGAGATTAATATTGATGAACACAGTGCAATGTATAAAATAAGGAACAGACTTACAATATGTTGAGTGCAGAACAAAATGAACAATGTATGCAGGATAGTGTAAGAAATCTGAGCCCACGGTAAGTGTCTTCTTAGGACAATTTGCCTCATCACTGATGCCGAAGGTTGATGGACTTTTGTCTCCCATGATAGAACGGATTGCGTCTGAAGATTGGTGCCACTACCAATCAACAGCCCGAACGAACACAACAAGATGCCAGAGGAATTACACCGAAAAATGGAAGAAAGTATGCAAAACCAGATGAAGGAAAAAATCCAACAAAGTAACAATGTAGAAAACTGGATTATTTTTCTAGGGGGATCAGGGTTTATTTATAGACACTGACCGGACACGATGAACCGCTGTCGGCGAACCGCCATGACGGAATGCGGCCAACCAGTGTGACCGGTTCAGTTTGCATTTAACCGAATGCACCGATTCGAATCAGAATGAAACCGAAAAGTAAAAACCGACTCGGTTCAGAATGAAACCGAAAAGTAAAAATCGATTCGATTCAAAAACCGACGGGAAGAAACGTTTCGTTTGGAAAATCTGAAGGGAAGCAACGAATAGGGACATGGGTATTTTTGGACAAAAAATTAATAAAAAAATTTAATAAAAAAATTATTTTTTATTTCACACATACGTATGAACCGATTCGATCCGAGCCGAGTCGGTCGAACGGCGGCAGCGACGCGGGCGTTGTGGACCAAAGGCCACCTAGCTCCTCCCCCTCCACAAAAGTGTAGTGACCCAAGGGACAATTAGGAGTATGAGGTGGGAGCTTATAAACTCTTTCACCTCTTACTAGTTGTCCAATGTGGGACTTCTTAAACCCACACACCCCTTCAGTTTCTTTTTTGTTTTCATTTTTTATACCAAGACTTGCTAATTATGTTATTTACTTGATCCTCAAAGTTTTTTTCCTCTATTTTTTAGGTCCTTCATCGTCGGTAAACTTTGGGAGGCATAGGTTGATGGCAAAATCAACTCGCTCGATACAGAATTGAACCTCTAACGCTATTTGTACGTGGGAATCCAAAAATAGACTCCCCATCTTCTTCTAGAATATGTTTTTAACATATTTTAACCTTATAAACATCTTTCCTATATCCAATTATATGTTTATGTAATGTTAAAAACCATTTTAAAATCACAAGGGAGTGGAAAATTTTCATTTCTGGAAATTTTTCACTTACAATCAGGGAAGTATCTTCGAGTATTCCAATACTTGATGAAGTACTCAAATACTTTCATGTAGGAAAGCTAGTACTCGAGTACTGGATGAGAAGTATTCGAATACCTTGCAACTAAAACATATATTCCCTACAGCTTGAAGCAAGTTTGATCACTATTTTTACATATCTTAAGCTTGTTTTGAGAGTATTTACACTAACATTTACATATCTTGATATCATTTTCAAAGACTATTCATTCTTAAGCTCATATTGTGAAGAATTATACATATATTTCTTCAATTTATATTAGACATACTTTGAGAGTGTATAATCATTTTTACACCTTTTCTTACACTATGATTTCGAGTTTGAGGGTAATGAGACCCATAAGTGTAAGGTTTATAAACACATATGAAGTTTGGAGGTTAATGTAAGGTCGCGAAGGACCCATAAAACTTAGTTTAGTTCGATTTGGTTTTCTTTGCCGGATCAAATTGAACTGGAAAAAATAAACTAGTTTATATTTTTGAACCAATTCAGAATTGGTTTTGGACAAATTTATAACTTATTTTTGAACAATTATGTCCTGGTTTTGTTTAGAACCAATACTAAACTAGTTTTGTTTTAAACTAATTTGAATTGGTTTTGAATATCCCACCAATTCATCCGTGACCTAACAATTCAAGCTTATGTTGGTCGATTCATGTTGATTACCTATTATATAAAGAAAATTTGAAGTTATCACATTCCCAACCTTTTTAAGTTGATTTCCAAGAAATAAGCACCCATTGAAGCTTGACAAATAGTGAAAAAAATATCAGACTGTTTGTTCAAGGTTTAGACGTAAGTCAGAAGTGATGATGACTTAACCAATATAAATAGAGTTTGTAATCTCCTTAACCCTAACTCTTTACCTGTAACACTTTAATTACTTCTTTGATATTTAAAATGGTCTAGTATATATTGTTTTATTATGATAGTTTGTGTATAATAGGTTGGTTGAATATGGTGATGATCAGTTAATGTATCAAACTTTGTTTGAAATAAAAAATTTGAAAAAAAGAAAGAGAAATTTGCTCAAATTGTATAACACTCAACTCACCCCCTCTTAAGTATGGAAGTCACATTCCTATTAAGGGTATCAGAGTTTGGTGCTCTGTAACATCCTTTGATTATTAACCGATAAATGTTACCTACATATTTTGAACTCTAATTATATATATATATATATATATATATATATTGTATAGAAGACTTAGAATGTAATTCTTATTGAAATTGTCTTTATTCTAGAATATCAAAGTTCAAACAATTAAACCAACATAAGGTATTAAGTATTTCTTACAAAATAAAAATACTGCAACCAAAATATAATAATAGTCTAATACAAAACTTCATAACTAAATAAATATGTACAGTTTGACCTTGCACACTCACAACGCTTACTTTAGTTTTTATCCTCCACATATAAAAATACAAACTTATCAAGATATTTATCCCAATGAAGATAACAATATAAATTTTTTTTGCATAAGTCTATAGTTTCCAGCCATAACTTAGTAGAAAAGTCATCCATGGTTTTAAACAGTGTTGTTAAACCCGACCCGGGCATCAACCCGGTTGGAGTACTGGATCACTGGGTCACTGGTCGGACTGGTGGATCACTGGTCATACTGGTTGACCCGAGTATATATAGATATATAAAAATCTATATAAATGTGAACATATAAATTCAATTATATTCTCCATATCTAAAATGAATTACACAAGGTTCACTAAATAAGCTCAAAAACATGAAGGATAAATAAATAAAAATGCTCGTTATGACTATGTCAAATTAAATTGCAACTCAGAATCCCCATAAACATACCTCTCAATTGCATTGAACTCATATTTTTCAAATTCAACTACATTAAAATGACGTATGTCACATTCTCTAATATATTATTCCGTAAATTGCTTCAGTATTGGAAACTAAAATCTTAAGTCATTATAGAAGAGTATACTAGCAAAATAAAATTACAAAAAAATTTAAAACGAGTTCTACATTTTTTTCTGATAAGATGATACAGTTTTGGTTTTTAGGTTTTTTTTTTAAATGCATGACCCGAGCGGGTCACCGGGTCACTGATTTTGACCGGGTTTGGCCGGTTTTGTCCGGATTTGACCAGGTCGATGCATGACCGATCCAATGCTTGACCCGAATAGGTGTAATGACCGGTTAGCCAGGTTTCGGATCGACCCGGACGGGTCGGGTCGAGTTTTACAACAGTGGTTTTAGATGAATAATGTTAACATCACCAATATATATATATATAGGTAAAGCGGATGAACAGTGACTGCACTTAAGGATTGGTGCAGCCACACACTTTAACTATGTCTTATCAGTAAGACATAGTTATAATATTAAGTTATTTTTTATTCTCTCTTTAGAAATTTAACTATGTCTTGTAATACATAGTTATAATATTAAAGCTATTTTTTCTCTCTCCTTAGTAACTTTTCAGTGACTTGTCGGCTGACTAGGAGAGAGAAAAATAACTTTTATATTATTACTATATCTTACTGGTGAGACATAGTTAAATTTCTGAAGAGAGAAAAAAAATAACTTTAATATTATAACTATGTCTTACCGATAAGACATAGTTAAAGTGTATGACTGCATCAATACTTAAGTGCAGTCACATTACAAATCACATGCACATATTTAGATTACCTTCTAAGAAAAATCTCATAAACTCTTTACACAAACAAACATGTGGATACCTTCAAAAGGATCCCTTAAAAAGAAATTATAAGTAGGGATGTAGATAGATCAATCGGCTTGTCAGGGTATTACAGCTTGGCCTGCCTTTATCTTGGCTTGGCTTGACCCTCTTTAAAAATAGTACAGGTTTGAGCTCATTAAAAAACTTATTTAAAAATCAAGTCACAAACCTATTTTAAAAAGTCTGCCCTCTAAGACTCTTAAGCCGGCTCGTATTTTTTAATAAATATTATTTTATTTTATTTTAATAAAATAATATCTTATTATTTTTCAATAAAATAATATATTGTTATTTTCCAATAAAATAATATTTTGTTATTTTTCAATAAAATAATATTTTGTTATTTTTTAATAAAAATATATTTTTAATTTTTTAACTTATGTTTTAGAGGGGGTGCAATGTGCCATTTTTTAAGACTTGGTAGGATTGATAGACCAGGTCAAGCCTTGTAAACAAGTCCGACTAAGCTTATAATTTGGCTACCACATTTACATAGGCTACCCCATTTAGGCTAAAGCCTAGATTGACATGGCTTATTTATACCCCTAATTGTAAGTTATAAAATTTGACAATAAAAGTAAGAACAATAATATCATTATAGTAAATTGCAAATTATGACGTCATTAATATTACCAAGTTGATTATTTAATCCTTTTCATAAAACATCGTCTGTGTGTAAATTGCAAATTAAACATCTAACTGAAATACCTCAATAAATAGATAACTGAATGTGTCTCTAGTCACGGGACTACAACACGTAGACCGGGCAGATCCTGATAGTTTACACAACTCAATCCAACTAACACATCGTCAAATCAATGTGGCATGGACAATCCCCATGCTCACCAAATAACAGTATACTCATAAGGTCTCTGTACAAACATCAAGGTAATGGATAAGGCATAATCACTAAACAGGTACATCAGCATAATCAGCACGCATATCAATCAACTAAGCTCTGGTCTCCTGTCGCTAGAGGTCTCAACCCCTGGGTTACCTGAACCTGAAATATGTGCCTCAAACGTAGGGTGAGATCTCTAAATAGAAATCTCAGTAAGGCAAGGGGTCCTCAAGGATTTCTCCAATCCAAGCTCACTTACATGTGCAATATAAGTTCAAAAAGCAATATACAATATCAGTTCCAAAATCATTGCAATGCAACAGATAATCATGTCATGTGTGTCAAGATATTCTACTCGCCAGAGAAATGCAGGATTTACATACGTCTATTGCCTACATTTAGTGCAAGACGCCACTTGCACCCACCCACAGAATCACCGTATTGTATGACGCCACATACTCAGGCTTACCGTCTAAATGGAACAACACATGCATATTATAAGGCCCTTGCACTTAACAGCTCAAAAGCATTTCAATCATCAAAACATGAAAACACATCATGCATAAAACCATCCCCCATGGGGCATGGTGGAACCAACAATGGCTAAACTGAGGACACAAAAACTTACCTTGCAAGCTAACTATCCAAGCCAAGCTCACACTAGCTCAATGCCCACAAACAGCACAATCACAATCTTTTTATACAATAATTAATCATCAATAATCATTGCTCAAGATTTCATACGTGATTAAGGCTTTCCAACTCATTTTAAGTCATTTCATGCAACTTCTGCAGGAGGTATTCGAATACTCCCCGATGAGTATTCGAATACTCCAAGTCTCCATAAAGTATCTGAATACTTTCACTTAAGTATTCGAATACTACAAAGTATCCGAATACTTTTCACCCAGTATTCGAATACCACAAGATATTCGAATACAAATCCCACAGTATCCGAATACTATCCAGTATTCGAATACTTCTTCATGGGTAACCGAATACTTTTCTTCCCAGAAAAGTATCTCAATACTCCTCCAAGGAGTATTCGACTACCAAGGGATAAGTATTCGAATACTACACGAAAAGTATTCGAATACTTATCAGAAAGAATGTAGAAACTCGAGCATTCTTCTGCATAAGTCCCATTTTAAGTGTCCAAGCTCGATTGGGAGTTTAATGACTCATTAAACAGATGTTCATTAACATGTTTAGGGCTCAGAAACACAGTCATTTACTCAAATGATCCAAGTTTTACTTTTTAATGGATTAATCAAGCTTAAATCGTAAAAATGACAAAGACTATGGTCATGATATACCTCAAGCTCCAAAACTCCGAAAATGAGACACACAAGGGGTCCTCTACACAGCACCACAACACTGACTTAGCAAAGACACGAATTTGACCACCAATATTGGCCCTTTAAGCCAAAAGATCACTTCTTGGCACCACAAAAGACATGAACATGGCCTCCACCATGGTAGCTCATGAACTCAGCCTCCAAACAACACAACTCAGAAGCTAGAACTCACAATGAATCAGCACACTCCTTCACAACACTAACTACCAAGGGTTTACAAGGTTAGAGGTGAATAATCTCTCATAAAAGTGGTATCTTGAGGGATTTTGTGAAGAAATGGCAATGAAACAGTGAAGGAGAAGGGAGACACCAGCTGCTGACCAGCCACTCACGCAGAAGACATAAGGAATTAACCTAGGTCTTTGTGCCACTTCCTATTTATAATCACATTAAGCTAGCTACGCTTAGCATTTTAACCCAAACTTGGGATTCTGAGCCTACTCATTTTTATAAGATTGGTCATATTTTTATTTTATTTTTCGCAGCACCTTTCTGGTATGCGCTTTTACATAGCCAGTATCAGTTCTGACACCAGTTCTTATTATTTTGACTTGAAACTTGTTTTACTAGTCCTAGATATTATTCTAGGAATATTCCCACACTTATTATAATTTTTCGGGATACTTCATCGGTATGCATTTATACCGAGGAGCAGAACCGATATCTGCACTTTTCGTCAGAAAAGCAACCTTCAACATTATGAATCACTTACTATAATCATTTAAACCCTATCATAATTATTAGGGTCAATTATGAAATTATCTCATTAACCTCTTAATTATTTAATTAAATTCCTAATTTAACGGTGCATGTTCTTACAGTTACGTTTACAACTTTTTTGTTTACAACTCTTACAACCTTAACTATGTTCTCCCGGGAGTATACTACTGGAAATTGTATTCCCGGAAGAACATAGTTGATGTTGTAAGAGTTGTAAACAAAAAAAGTTGTAAACGTAACCTGCCCCTATATATATATAAGGAAGGATCCGTTTACAAATTTTTTTAAATTTTGTTACAAATTACACTATGTTCTCCCGGAAGAACATAGTGTAACCAGTGTTCTCGCGGGAGACAATAGTATAGTTTGTAAGAGTTTATAAACAAAAAAGTTTGTAAATATAACCTGCCCCTATATATATATAAATAAATAAAAGAATATGATAAACCACCGTTCTTTAACGATGTGAATTTTGATAATTAGAATGGTAGAATACAAATTTATGATAAATTCTATTGATCTTTATTTATGGAATATTATGGTCAAATGTTTCTCCTCCAAAACAAAACAATTATTAACATAGCAATGCAAATTTGAGAAGTAATTTAAATGACAATGTATACGATAAAATTAAATGTTGCTCTAATGCTAAGGATATATGAAATATTTTTATTGCTATTTATATATCTTGTCAATAATGAGTTTACGCATAAAGATGTATATATATGAGATACTCTTATTATTATCTAATTTTTAGTTTTATTTATTAGGAATTTATTTAATTTAATTTAGATTTTAAATAAATTAGTCTTCCTTACCTAGTTTATGTTTGAGTAGAATTTTTAGCTATCTAAAGGACTTTTTATTGAATTTTGAGATACATTGAAAGCAAATATTTAATGAATTTTATCCAAACCAAAACTATTATTTAAATATAAAAATATACGGAGATATCCATGCAATCATTTTTAGATTATCATGCAATCATTTTTAGATAAAATCTTTTCAAAAAAGGGCCGGAGTCTCTGATAATTGGGTTTAAGAATCTAGACTTACAAATAGGATAAATTTTTGAAAAGTAATGAATTATTAAAAATCTTAATAGGTTAAAATAAATTTATTACTCACATGAGTATATATTATTTTAATTTTAACAATTTTTCTTACACTAAATTTTTTTAATTACCTCAACATAATTAGCCTTGAATAAAATTATCGACTTTAACTACAAAGAAATAGGTACTATTATAACTAGTTAGTGTACATTACCTTATCAGACATAGGTGACCCAATTAGAGTATGCAAAATACTGGTATTGGGTATGACTTATACTTCGTATATTAATAAGGGTCCTTGTTGTCGGGGTCAGTAAAAAGGTAACTGGAGTCTCGCTCTGAGGTGAGCGGGCGGCGGTCCGGAAGAGCTTCCCTGGCGGGGATTCGGGTGGCAGCGCCCCCAGGCCCATAGAGATTAGGTACTATTGTGAGCCTCTGATTTATTATAATTTTTCTTTTTTTCTTAGTAGTTTGAGCTTAGGCCCATGAATAGCTATTGTTAGGGTTTTCTAATCCTTTTTATATTCTCCTTGTAAACCGAATGACTTTAAGGAGTGATGGTGAGGTTAATATAGTACAGACAAGCTGGACGTAGTCTACATTGGGTGAACAAAAATAAATCCCTGTTTTAATTCTCTCTCTCTCTCTTTTTCTCTTTTCGTTTGCGATTTGTGTGTGATTGTCAATTTCCAACAGATAAAATCTTCATATTCTTTTAACACTCACTCAATTATTATATGGAAAGTAATTTGTGTCTATTTCACCAATAGAGTGGTTCTAGGTTATTTAGTGCAATTAACATGAAATTATATATAATAATAAAGAGAATATTTAAAAAAATGTGTAAAAAACTACGTTGCTAGTATTATAACTCATTAAAGTATATATGTGATAAAAAATAAGTTGTAACCAAATCATTAAATTCTTTGAAGTGAGGCTTTTTGACTTATTTGGGGTCTTCCTAAATTCAATTCACATGTTGGGTAGTAGGTGGTAGGGTTGTCAAAACAGGCCAACCTGGCTCGAACTGACCCAACACGAAAAAAAGAGTCAGGTTAGGGTTGGCTCGAAAAAAATGAGCCAGAAAATCCAACCCTACCCAAGCTGAGTTAAGGTTGGCTAAAAAATATGGCTCATGGGTTGGCTTGGAAAAATGGCTCGCGGATTAGCTCGAACTACGGGTTGGCTCAAAAATGGCTTGTGGGTTGGCTCATTTTCAGCCTATTTAAATGACATATAGTATTAATGTACCAGCTATATGGCTTCTATAAGCTTAAACAATAAAATTGTCTTACATAATGGTTTATATAAAAAGCAAAATAGAAAAGGGTTATAGAATGAGAAGTAAAAGCAAAATGTTCTAGTTTCGAATTTTTTCACAATAAATTTGCACTAACATCGAGAAACAATCAGAACCACTTGTTATCAAGTGTGTAAGATATTTGAACCAAACAAAGCCAGCACGGCCTAACAATATAAAATGGCAGCGATGTGAGAAGATTAAGGACTTAGGTTTAGAGAAGAAAGAAAGATGATGACAACTTGTGTGGGTTTTGTCCATTTTTATATATTATATTTTGTACTTTTTATATAAAAAAATACAACCTGCAAGCTGGCCTATTTGACCCGCGGATTGACTCATTTTTTCCCGAGCTGGCTCGGGTCGGGTTGGCAGCTCATTTTTGTCAATACAACCAGACTCATTTTTGACAGATTACGAGCCAATCTAACGGGTTGACTCATTTTTGTCAACCCTAGTGGGTGGGATGATTTTAACGATGGGGGGCAATTGGTTCCACCCCTAGGTCCCAATGGAGTTGAGTTCAGCCCCGCTCTCCCAATAGAATATTCTTTAATTTTTTCAACCAATTCTGCCCTCTCCTCCAACGGAATTGATTTTTTTTTTTTAACTTAAATATAAATTTTCCTTCGTGGAGCCAGGGAGGCACCACCTATGGTCATTCATACACCTAATCTCATAGCAAGAAACACAACTGGGAGTGGATCCTCTCATGTGAAAAAGTTGTCATGTGGTCATGTTATTTGATCATAACCACTCATTTAAAAATTATACATTTTTCTCTCTCTTATCTCATCATCAACGAGTGATTATGATCAAATAACATGACCATATAACCACTTTTTCACATGAGAAGATCCACTTCCACCTATTGTTGACCAAAGCAGTGCTCAAAGCAGCAGTGTTTGTTCCATACCCTTGACTATAAAGGTTCTCGTATCCACAAGCCTCACATGCACAAATTTCATCAACCAACAACTTAGTCCAATGGAATGCTTCAAGATCTAAATTTTATTGAGAAAAATTGGAATTTTTTAGAAATAGTGCTTTAATTGCTACATAGCAATAATATGCATACCCATTGTTTGTGATGCATCACTCCCCACATAGAAGGTAGTATGAGCATCAATCCACCCTCCACCATGGGCCTTAGTAGATGAGAACATTGTGAGAAAACTCGTCAAGATCAACCCAAAAAGAGTCATTCTCCTGAACATATACAAAACAAAAAAATCAGTTCCGCTAGAAATGGGATGGAACAGGTTAAAAAAAAATAGTTCCACTAGGGGAGGGGGTAGAACTAGTTTTTTTTTTTTTTTTTTAAATGTTTCCAATGGGGGTGGGGAGCGGTACTCAAACCTGTTGGCACCTCTGGGCAAAACCAAATGCCCCAGTGGTAAAATCATCCCATCCAATATGAAACAAGTAAATTGGGTGTAGGAAGACCCCAAATTGGTCAAAAACCCTATGAAGTGGGGTATGTGTAAATATATGTTGGTAGCTTTTTTCCGAATATTCGGTACAATGAGTTGTTTGACATACGAATTTCTACCTACCCAAAGATTATATAAGATTGACTCCATATATGATCCTAATTAAGCCACGTGTTCATCCAAATTAACAAGAATGAGTCATATCTGATTAAGCATATGTTATATTGTCGCTATTACAAAGGTACAGGGAATCCATAGAAAGATAAATACTGAACTTTGGTTCAGAAACTGCCCCACTTTTTTGTATGCAAGATATCTTCTACGTTCCTTTGTTTTTTTTATCTTGGAGATTGTGGAAAGTCCCACATGATCACTTCATAGATATCTTTGTCCCCTCCATCCCTGATTCTCCGTGTGCTCATGATTTTCAAATGGCTCAATCATTTTGTGTGTAGAGTCTTGAGAGTATTCTAGCTAGCAAACACCCGTATTTCAAAATTCCCTTTACTTCTTCTATTATCATTATTGGATAATGGAGATCCACCCGTATTTTGTTAATGTCCTTGTCTTTGTTCTGCCATTGTTGAATAATGGAGACCCACCTGATTTGTTGAGTTTACTTCTTCACCATCGATTCTCTTAGACCTTTTGATTCCAAATCTTTTTTTGTTTTTTTTTTTCTTTCCATTTTGATTGTGAGTCAAATTATGATTAGTAATTTGGTGTCCTTTTGTTTGTTTATTTTTAGAAATAAGTTCCCGGATCAAACCTTGGCATAATAATATTCCTAATGATTCTTATAGAGAAATGATTGTGGTAACTAATTTCCCGTGTAAAAGTTTTACTTGTTTTTTGTTAAAAAAAAACAAAAAACAAAAAACAAAAAAAAGTTTTACTTGTTTTTGTATTAAGTATATATCAAGAATTTAGCCAAGGAATAGAAGAGGTTTTTTTTTTTTTTTTTTTTTTTTTTGTAAATGAATAGAAGAGGTTTAGTTATATATAAAAAACAACCAAAAAAAAAATCCTATTAAATATTTTTTACAAGATGAACCCCTATAAAAATGGTTTTTGAAATTTGAAAGTACAAGTATATCTTCAAAACATCCACTTATTTACTGCAAGCATTATCATTATTGGATGTCAATTTTCTTGATCATTCTTTGGAGTGAATGGACAGCTAAATTACAGAATCCATCAAGAGGAGGACATAAATCTAAAATGAGATCATCAATAGTCAAATGTATCAAGCCAGTGTTATGGTCTTTTGACATATAATATAAGACTTTGCTAGCTGTGTGGATGTTATACGCAACTAGGGCGGTCCATCAATCGATTCAAAGTGTGGTGATTTAACTAAAAAATCGATAATCGAATAAATCGAAGCAAATTTTAATTGCATTATATCTGTTTTTGGATGAATTGATGAAAACTGATCCAATATATTAATTTTTCTCTACCTACTTGGACTTTTCCCTAATCATAGTCCAAAAAATTTTAGACTCTTAACCCATCAACTACACTCAAGAAAAAATCAAATCACATCTCATCAACAAAATCTTATCTGTGTAGAGCTTCATATTTCATTACCAAACAAAAAAAACTACATTATCGTTTTTTACCGAAATGCTTTTGTATTTAAAAAAAAAAATTACAAAGTCAATATATACAAAATATGTTATTTGCATAATAATTATGAAACAAATTTTAAAATTTTCAAAAAATAAAAAAAAATTGAATTGAATCGGATCAAATTTAAAAAAAAAATCAAATCGAAAACCAATTCAATCCAGGTGTGAACACTGAACACCCCATACGCAACTAATTCATTAGCACTTGGATTTGATTTTGTGTGCGTCAATTTCCCTTTTAAAAGTAGCTTTTAGTTCTCATTCTCATTCAAACCAACATACTTTGGCAAGTGAATTTATGTTAAAACAATATGTGTTCATTTTTCACATGAAATAAGAATTCAATATATATATATATATATATATATATATATATATATATATAAAAGTTAATCGGATGTCATGTTGTATGATATAAGATTTGTTTTGTCACTCCCTTATAATTATGTATTTCGGGCAGTGTTATTAAAATCGGATCGACCTGGCCGGGTCGACTCGGGAACCGGTAAACTGGTCATATAATTGGTCTGGTTGAAGCAACGGACCGGCCATGCATCAGAACCGCTACGACTCGGTCCGACCTGGCCAGTTCTCATAAAAATCGATAACCCGATTGGTTAACCGGTGACCCGGCCCAGACCCAAAAAAAATAAAAAAAATTCCAATTTTTTTTAAAAAAAAGTCATAATGAACATATTTGAATATTTTTTTGCTTATTGACTTATATAAGTTACGTACTTTATTAAAACCGAACCGACCCGGCCGGGTCGACCCGTGAACTGGTAAACCGGTCATATAACCGGTCCGGTTCAAGCAACGAACCGACCATGCATCAGAACCGGTACGACCCGGTCCGACCCGGTCGGTTTTCATGAAAACCGGTGACCCGATCAGTTAACCAGTGACCCGGCCCGGTCCCAAAAAAATTCCAAATTTTTTAAATAAAAAAAATCATAATGGACATATTTAAATATTTTTATTTCTTATTAACTTACATAAGCTATGTACCTACAACACTAATATTATCTTAATTATGTACTATCAGAAAATTTCGATTTGATTTATAGTTAGAGATGTCATTTTCTGAACCTAAAGCCCAGTATCACGATCATTATATTTTTGTTTGATCCTTTATTGTATAATAATATGTGATTTATTCTTTTTTATATTAAAATATTTGAATTATTTGTCATTTTGCTTAGATATTTGATTGTGTTTATAATTTTGTAATATAAATTATAAAATTGCATATAATTACCGGGTCATGCGGTTGAACAGTAACCCACTGGTTGAACCAGTGACCCAGTACCTCGACCGGGTCAATGACCGGGCCGGTTTTAATAACATTGCTTACAACACTAATATTATCTTAATTATGTACTATGCAGAAAATTTTGAATTAATTTATAGTTAGAGATGTTGTTTTCTGAACCTAAAGCTCAGTATCATGATTATTATATTTTTGTTTGATCTTTTATTGGAGAATAATATGTTATTTATTATTTTTTATATTAAAATATTTGAAATTTTTATCATTTTTTTAGATATTTGAATATATTTATAATTTTTTAATATAAATTATAAAATTACATATAATTACCGGGTCATGCAGTTGAACCAGTGACCCACTGGTTGAACTAGTGACCCAGTACCTCGACCGGGTCAATGACTGAGCCGGTTTTAACAACATTTTCGGGAAGTACATAATTATAATATAAAAATTATTTTTTTTCTCTGCACGTCAGCCAACAAGTTTCTAAAAAGTGTCTGAAGAGAGAAAAAAATAATTTTAATATTATAATTATGTACTATCAGAAATATATAGTTATAACAGGAAACACAAGTATCATCTTGCAGGATCTAAAATTTGTCATGTCACCCTCTTATAATCATATACTTCGGAAAGTACATAATTATTATATTAAAGTTATTTTTTTTGCCTTCATGTCAACTTATAAGTTTCTAAAAAGTGTTTAAAGAGAGAGAAAAAATAATAACATAATATTATATACGGACCCCATATATTATCATATATGTCTAGAAAATAATTGTCTCGTATAATACGAGAGACATTAAACTCATGTATTTTTTTTTTTGTGTGTCGTTTTGTTTTGGTACTGAGAATGGATGGTCCAATTAATCTCACATACATATCACATGTAAAATGGATTCTTTTATGTTAAGAAAAATATGACATAATTATGTGGAGAATTATAATTATACTAAAATGAATTAATAATTATCATAAAAAGAAGAAAAAATATATTAAAATAAATAATTATAAAATTATAACTTTTAATTCATTTTTATATGATTATAATTTTTTTACATGATCATATTATTATTATTTTTTATATAAGAAGATCAATTTCCATAGCACATGTGAGTGTTAACGGTTCATAACCTGACAACATCAGACGCATTATTAATTACCCACCAGCATGCTTTTCAAGGTTTTTTATCTTGTGTGTTGTTGTTAACTGGGAAATTCCAAGAGCTCTGTATGAGGTTATAAAGTCCATAGAAAAATGTTGGCTTAGTCACATTTTGTACAGTTGTCGAACATGCAGCAATGTATGGGGTCGATGGTAGAGGAAAAGAGACAAATAATGTTGAGCTATGAAGGCAAAGAACAAGGGTCATTAATTGGTGCAGAGTTCTGTTTCACTCAGTGTAGTACTTCTACGCTATGGTTTCAAAGTTCAAACTCTAATAATGGTGCATTGCTTTGGATAAGTACGGACATAAAAGTCACTTGCTTCAAACTCTTCACAGCCACACACTGGGATTCCATTGACGTGGATGAATCTCCCCCAAGAGTACTATGGACAAGAATTGTATGCTCAATATATATATACATATAAGGAATATTTTTATTACTAAAAAAATTCACTACCAATTTATTATCTTCATAATTAGCATTGAATCAAAGAGAAAGAATCTTAAAAAATTTTTAAGGTGAGAGAAAATGCTAATCCAAGGTAGCGGAGTTATAGTGAATTTTTTTAATAATAAGAATATCTACCCTCATATATATATATATATATATATAAAAGGAAGACTCTGTTTACAAATTTTGTTTTACAAATTTTTGCAAATTACATTGTATACTCTCGGGAGAACATAATATAACCTAGTATTTTCCCGGGAGAACATAGTGTAGTTTGTAAGAGTTTGTAAATATAACCCTCCCTTATATATATAAGAGAAAAATATTTCTCAAACAACTTGAGATATATTTATTTTCGTCTACCTCAAAACTACGTCATTTTTTTTATTTATTTCTTTATATTAATTGATTCACCTTTGAATAGTTATGATTCCATTTCTCTCTCTCTCTTCCTTTATGACTTTATGATGCATCTTTGTACAATTATGATTTAGTAGCCAGTGATAAAATTATCTCAAACAACTTGAGAAACGATAAGTTATATATATATATATATATATATATATATATATATATATATATAGCAAAATGATTTCTGCAGCTGTTGTACTTACAGCAAGTAAGGATCTGCGTCTGGATCCTAGGATACGGCAACGGATCCTAAGTTTTTTTTTTTTTTTAAAGCTGTGGGACCCACTTTTCTGTGTCAGCTGTAGATAACACTATCTACAGCTGCTGCAGAAATGTTAAGCCCTATATATATATATGAGGTAGGATCCTTTGACACCAGTGTCAAATTTGAAATTTGACACCTCTGAGAGCCGTTAGATCAAAAAAGACCAACGACTCTGATTTGTAAGCATGTGACACCATTGATCTTTTTTGATCTAATGGCTATCAGATGAGGTGTCAAATTTCAAATTTGACATCGGTGTCAAAAAATCTTACATACATATATATATATATATATATATGATCCTTTGACATCAGTGTCAAATTTAAAGTTTGACACCTCATCTGAGAGTCGTTAGATCAAAAAAAAATCAACGACTCTGATTTGTAAGCATGTGACACCATTAATCTTTTTTTATCTAACGACTCTTCGTTTTGAGATTAAAAAAAAATATTAGTCTTTATATTGATGGTAGTAAGTGGATCTCTAATATTAGTCTTTAATCGTTTCTTTTGAGACGTAGTAAAAAGATCAATGGTGTCACATGCTAATGACTCTGAGATGAGGTGTCAAAATTAAAATTTGACACCGGTGTCAAAAGATCCTACCTCAATATATTAACATCTTTTTAAATCACAATATAATGCAAAATTGTCAGATAAATAAGAAAAAATATGAAGCGCCCACCGTGGGGCTCGAACCCACGACCACAAGGTTAAGAGCCTTGCGCTCTACCAACTGAGCTAGACGGGCTGCTTAACAGTCTGAGTATAATAACGTATACAATCACAGAAGAGTTCACTTGTAATGTTCCTATAGAAGCCCAAATCCAAACCGGTGCTTTTTTTTTTTTTTTTTTTTTTTTTTCCGCTTGATGTGTAACCCCTTAAACCTTTGTATGAATTTTATCGTTTGAGATTGATATCATTTTTCCTGAAAGATATATTTATAATAAAACAAAGGCAATTACTGCCATTTGTTAAAATAAACCGAACGCCTAATTAAACAAAAGAGAGTACAATATAGAAATATACTTGATGTCACGGATTTGATTTCTATCGTCTACTCTTTTCCTTCTCCTTTTTTTTTTTTTAAGTGCCTACTAAATAAAATACAATTACCTGAATATCTTCAAAAGCTCTAGTGGCGTTATCTATCACTACGAAAAAGTAGCACACTAGTAGAATACTAGCATAAGGAGGGGTTGGGGTGGAGTTGAGCGTAATTCTACAAGCACGTACAACAACAAAAATTTATACATCGGTGGGAATTAAATATATAACATAATATAAATTATCAAAAAAATTCATCACACTAATCTCAGTGGCTTCAAGCATATACAACATTAGAATCAAAATATTAACACCAATTTATGCATTGCACAAATGCGAGACCATTGAACTATGATGTCACTTTGCTATTAGGCATACTTTTATTATCAACTAGCTGGCTAAAGGTTTGATTCATAACCTTCAAGAATGTGGATTCAAACTCCGCTGGCCAAATGTGAAAACTTTGTTAATAAATGATATATAATACCTCCTAAAAAATTCTCAAACTTAAACTTCTTGAACCCCAGTAAGATACCGATATCTAATCGCACTTAAACTTTCAGTTACAAAAAAAAAAAAAAAAAACAGCGAGTGTGGTGATTTTGAGCGTAACAAAAATAATCGGTGTTTATAATGTTTGTGCTAAGTTTGAAGAATATGTGGTGTATCTCCTTCCCATTATAAACACACCAAAATGAATCCCAATAGCAGTTTCAAATGAACAAACTTTTTTTAATAACGAACTGAATATAATTGCAATACTTCAATATTTTAACATCATGAGTATTCATGTCTCACCAATAACACAATATCTATCGCTTAAATTATTTGGGGAGCTAAACTTGCTGATCTATATCCTCCATAAACAATTCAAGAAGACTAGTTAGGACCTATTTTATCTACAGTTCTACACTTGTTATAAGGCAGAAGTAGAATAAGCTCACATAACCAATCTTTGCTTTTTTACCTTGCTCTATGATCATTTCTCTTTTCATTATTCATCATATTTTTCCATTTCTTCTTTGCTTTGGGTATAGAAATCTTGATAGTGACTGCAGTCTGAGCTATTAGTTTCACACCTCAAGAAACAATACCTTTTTATTCCTCAATGGAAGTATTGTTTCTACTGCTGCCAACCCAATACTGTTTCACAGCAACCAATATCTTCTCAGGCACAAGTGGACCATCCTCATGATCCATCATTTTGGCATCCCATCTCATTCCACCAACAATTTTCTTAACCTTGTTGAGAACATCAACTTCATCCCGGATGATAACTGCTCCTTCTGGCCGTAGGATGCGATCCATCTCTAGAAGGATGTCTTCCAGGTTGCACCTGTTAATCAAATCAGCTTATTAAGGGTTGGTTTGGATGGTAGAATTACAACTACAATTAGGAATTTTAATTTCAATTCTAATTCTATTAGAGTTGGAAGATTTTAACTTTAGTTTTTGATACTTGGAATTATAATTCTTAAGAGTCTAAACTAGGAATTGAATATAACCTGATTATTTTTCAGTTCAATGAAATTGGACTCATTGAAATTCCAATTCTAATGTATACAAGAAATGACACCTAAGAAAAATGGCACAAAATTTAGTGTGTTAAGCGAGGGATAGTCTTAAGTTAATTGAGACTGTTATAAATTAATTATAATATAAAAAAAAACTTCAGTTTAGAGTATGGTTGGGATGGAAGCTTTAAATAAAGGGTTTGTTAACATGTGGTCTTACCGGTGTACGTTAAGGAATAAAAAACATTTATTACTCAAATTACTTAAAATGAAAGCATTAAATGCTTTTTAGACTTTCAAGATATTAAATGCTTGTTCTTTTAATTTCATGACTTTTTTTTTTTCCTGGATAAGGCCTCAGACCAACCCCAACTAGTTTGGTTAGAGGTGATGTTGATGTTGTAAGGCCTAAGACCCATCATGTGGACCTGGGACTCGTGGGGATTGGACCAAGCTACACTCACTGCATGTCCTCAGCTCCTACCAACTGAGCTCCTAACACAGAACATTAGTTTCTATTTTTGATTCCTTAAGCTGTACCTTAAGGACACAAGTTAACAAAATCCCCAACATAAAATGAAAAAACTTGTAGTATGAACTACGAAGTAGGTGGATGCATAAAAAGAATCACTGATCACAAAAGATCATATTTAGCTTCGAGATACATTAAGATTATTATTTCCACTTTCAAGCCTCCAACTTCTATCTTAACATTTTACCAACTATTTAGACGCTTCCTCATAGCCCTCCTATTAAGAAACCACTGTATTACAGTTACTGTTGCAAGACCTCAAAGAAAAACTGAAGAACTAACCAACAACAAACGGAACTTGAGCTTGTTTGATTTGCCAAGAAAATTAGAATCTGAGACAACAGAGGTACCATGTTTCTAGTTGTTTCTACTTTCCACAAAGATAATCTTAGTGAGAAGGATCAATTATTCCAAAAGTTTAAGCCGATAAATGATTTTACATCTTACACGCTTTCTAATGAAAGAATCCTTTTGAGTTTAAAGCGTAGATAATGCTTAGGCCCATCCTACTTTATGTTGAAATTCAAATTTTATTTAGAAGAATAAGGGCATCAAACTTCCAACCACTTGGCAAAAGGGGATCTAATACCATGTTGACAACCAACTATCCCAAAACCTTAAGTTGTTAAATGAAGGCCCATGAATAGTTTTCTGTCTTATACTTGGAATGCACAAACTATGACTTGTGCAGTATGGAAGAAGAGGAAGAAACTTACTTGTCCTGGTACAAGCTAAATAAACCATTAGCATGAATGAGATCATATGTCCTTGGGTATGTAGAAAAGCCTTCACACCTGAAGAAAGAAAAATAATGTCATCGCAATTTTATAGTACAAAATTTTCTTTCTCCAACAGGTATACAAGGAACTTTAATTGCTTGTTGGATTATCTTTATCAGTGAAGGAAACAATCTGCAGTACCGAAGCACTCATCCATGACTACTTGCTTAACTTAAGTCCATAGGAAATATTATTTACAATTATTGAAAACGATTGGTGAATAACCAACATCAGCAACAGTTAACACCCCCAGTCTAATAAACAATTCCAATGTCTTTTAATAAATAGACATAGAACTTGGAAAAGAAAAAATAGGCTATCTAAACAAATATATAGGAAGCTTATTTTTCATTACAGCATTCATAAATGAATGATAAACATAAAGAAACCTTGTAAGGAAAGTTAAATTAGAAGACTTTTACTAAATTTAAAAGAACTTTAGAAACTTACCAGTCATGATAAATGCCAATTAGACCTCTTTCATAGACAACACCTAAAGTGTTCTTAGCAATCGTGGGCACAACATTCATCACCCAAGATTTTTGTGATTCAAGTGCAGCTCCAAATCCTCCCAGGCCTGCATTCATGTCCATCAAATTGCGATATCTAGTTGTGCCAATTAATTTATTTATTCTTTTGTAAGCACTAACATGCTTTTTCCATAATTTTTTGTCCTCTTGATAGGATTCAGTTGTAACCCCTGGAATAATGCCGTTAGCTATTCGAGGAGGGACTGCAAAAAGCCTAGCTGGAAACTTCTTCAATTCCCCACCAGCAACTTCACTTTTGCTGGTTACCTCAGGCAAGGAGGTTTTACAGACCTCCATTTTTTTGTACCTATCATACATTATACATAAACATCCCACCCCAAGCCAAAATTAAAAAAATAAAAAATAAATCAGGATGGAAACAAGAAAAATATTTAATACATACCCACACGCACAGAAACATCGTACAAATATATCAAACATTTGAAAGCATAAAGAATGAAATCCTACATAATAGTGATATCTTTTAGAGAAATATAATATGCATAAGGTAACAAACTAAAAAAGGGCCGTGCATCCTCCACGCTTCGAACCCATAAAAAATAGGGTCTTGCGTGAAGGGGGGTATTAAGAGATATAATAAGATCATTCACGTGCCTCCTCCTAATGGCTGAAGCATTTGGTAGAGTTGGTTGCGTGACAAGGTATTAGAGCCTCCATGAACAAATGAACACGAGTCCGATCCTCACACACCCTTCTAATTCTATTAATACATTATTAAATAGTATGGAATTTCTTAGCACAGGCAAGTAAATCCATGCATTGTAGACACAGTTCAAGCCCAATGGTCTCGCGTAAGGGGATGTGTTAGAGAAATATAATATAAAACCATTAATGTGACCAATGTTGTTAAAACGTAGAGTCTACGCTGAAACGGTAGGGGGAAACAAAAACGTAAAATCGAGAAACGTAAACGAAACGTAAGAGTTTACTACGTATCAAAAAAATAAAATATATCCAACATATATATAATCAAAACACACCAATACATAAGTCATCACAAATTTAAGTGCAAATACTAAAGGAAATAAAAATTAAGTTCAAACTCAGTCATCATAATACATATTGAAATCAAAACACCTAAGTAATAAAATCATAAAAGATATCACCATGCACTCCGTTTCATTGTCAACAATAAAATTGAAATCTTCCTATTTCTTTACTGGAATAAAATTCTCAGTGGTTACATAAAGTGAAACGTACGTGTAAATTAAATTTGGATCATTTTTAATAATAAAACATTGTTTAGATTTTAATTAAAATTAAATACTTCTACTTTCAACAATATTTATAAAAATTAAATACGGTCAAATATTTCTACTTTTAATAATATCAAATACTTTAGGAAAATTCAATATTTCTTTTATTATAAATAAAAAACTAGATCTGTATTAAAATTAAAAAATAAAAATTAAAAAATTATAAAAATTCAATATTCAACTATATCAGTATGAAAGGATGGTGGCGTGTTAGATTTGAAGAGGATATATCACCAATCTGTTTAAAAAAACTCGGTAGTCGGTACTGTACGAAAGCATAAAAGGAGCAAAGAAATATGAGCAGCAATTTTATAGGAGAACTGAAGAAGCAAGAAGCAAGGATGAAGAAGTATGTGCTCTCAAGAAGAAGAATACCTCGCTTTTATAAGATAACTGAAGAAGCAGCGATTTTTTTTTTGTTTTTTGGGGGAAGAAGCAAGTAAGCAGCAGCAACGCGTACGAACTCAGCAACAGCAACGCCTACGCGATGGTAGGGTTTTTTTTTTAAGTTGGGGGATGACGTGATTTGACAAAAATACCCCTTTTTTTTAAAAAAAAAAAACTGAGTCAACTCGGTAAACTCGCCGAGTCAACCGAGTTTACCGAGTTGACTCGCCGTTTCAACAGTTTCAACCCAAAATCCGTTTCAACTCCCGTTTTGACACGTTTTTGGTCATAAAAACGTAAAAACGGTACGTTTCTACGTTTCGACACTACGTTTTAACAACACTGAATGTGACCTTCACCTAACAGATTTAGCTTTTGGATTGAATTATTGGATGACAAAACCAACACGTTAAAAATGAAATCCTACATATCTTCAAGGATCAAGCTAATATAATACTTCATAATACCCACAATCTTCGGGGATAAAGTAGAAAATTGATTTTCTTCCTTTTACTTCCAAGTTCCCAAAAAAATATTTCTAAAAACAAAAAGAGAGAATATTCTAGGTAGTACTGTACTGTTTATTGATTTCTCCTGTTGTGAGAAAATCCAAATATACTGAAGTTAACTAAAGAAGTTGAACTGTCATATTATCATTTTCCTTGCATTATTATTTTATGCCCCACCATGCAGTCATGTTCTCGATTAAGCCTAGATCATTCCCTGTAAAACTTGCTAAATTTTGGAGCATGCAGTGAAGTTATTCATGATCACATAATTATTGAAAAATGCAAATAACAAATAAAAAGAACCATAGGAACAAAGTATCATGTGTACTTATTCACATTCCTACAACTATATATAAGATTATAAGTATAATGGTCATGATACCTGAATGAAGAGCATAAAGATGAGCAGGACTTACCATACATCATCAGCATCATCTAAATCACATAAATTGGGAGACTTTCTTTGACAGGATTTAGCATTTATTTTCTTCCTCCAAATAGCAATATCACCCTTTTCATACTTCTTTTCCCAACAAAGACTTTCAGCTAACTCCTCAATTTTTCTCTGCTCTGCCTTGAGATCCTCCTTAGATCGCTGCCATGTTTGATAGTATGTTTTCCAATTAATGGGAGGGCCAGATAAAATCCAGTATCCACCAGGCCTCAGGACTCGATCAACTTCCATTAGATACATGCCCTCTGCATTCAATTAATGGGTGAAAAGTCAACATGTTAATTCCTTTAAAAAGAATGTTTCATTCAGATTTATAAAAAAATTCCTTTCCCCTTTAGCTTATCCATCCACTGCTAGATGCCATACATTTCTTGATCTAATGCCTTCGAAGCAATATGTAAATACAAAACCTATTAACAGCTGAAGATCTTAGTAACATGAAAGCACTTGAAAGGAAATGGATTGCCAACAACTAATGTAGATTTAACCATCTGGGTTAGAGACGAGAATGCTATAATGAACTCACCAATAAACTACGTTTTTTCCCTTCATAACCTTTGGCAAGCAATTGCAATGACATACTGGACAAATGTATATCAAATATGCTAGCATTTTCATAATTTTGTTTGGAAGTTCAGGCGTATCATCATCTACATAAGAAAAAGCTGATAACACTGTATTCTTGATCAATCTTATTGATTGTCCAATTTAGCACTAACCATTTGAAGTCCAAGGAATTAGACATCGAGAACACTGGGCCATATCGAAGGCTCTTGAAGGGTATGGAAGATGAATGGTGCCAAGAACACCAATAACAGCAGGTACCCCTCGTTCTAGTGCAAACTGAACTTGTGCTTCGTGGTTGTCCTTTGGAGCAAAGGACATAGGCAGCACATTTCTCTTTAGCAAGTAGGCTCCCCAGCTTGCAACCTGCATAATTGTTCATGTTTATATTGGTAAAGCAATCACGATCCAATTGAAAGGTACCTACTAAAAACAAGTAAACTGTGCCACCAAGCATATTGAACAAAGAAATGGCATTTGATTTTGAGTATACTTAAAATACACATAAAAATTAAGAAATTCCAGATGCAATAGACAAAAAAAAAATATTATACACATAAGTTGTCAACATGGGATTCCCAAGCAGTAGCCATCAAAAGTAAAGGATTACAACTTGAATTGAAAATATCCACATATAACAGGAAAAGTACAGGTGACCCTATAGCTAAGTATTCTGAACCCAATCTGAAATCCTTAAGTGGCAGTTTTTTTTTTTTTTTTTTTGGTAACTGATCCTAATTACCTCTTTGAGGCGAATCAGAACCCCCCGGTATCCCCACGGGTTCGACTCTTTGAGCCGCCTATGAGACTAATCCAGAGTTCGGGTGCGAGTCCAAAGATTACGGTACTTATGCCCCTCCCTAGATGGTGTTGGTGGGATTCAAACCGAGATCCTCTCCCACCACTCAGTCCCCATGCTACCAACTGAGCCACCACACTTGGGTTTTGTGTACTGTATGAGGTTGTTCAATTCTATAATAAAGAAACACAGTCATGCACATGCTCTTCGACATGTTTTTAACGTAAATAAGCAGACATTATTATAACAGGTCAAAATTGATGCAGAAAAAGAGGAAACAAAAGTGGAATAAGATCAAAGGAAAAGGAAAGAAACTGAGCTAGATAACAAGATTAAGCATTTATTATAGACCAGGCTCCCCTAAAGTGAATATGTCTTTAAAATGAGCAAGAGAGAGTGTATCCACCCTCGATTTAATTTAAAGTGCACTGTGATCTTTACCCACAAAAATTTAAGCGTGGAGATACCCCTACTTGCTCACTTTAGAGACAAGCTCACAATATAGGAGCTTTTTCCATTTATTATATAGTCTTAACTAAAGAAAAAGAGCATACAATCAGAAAGATTATTTAAACATTAAAACGTACTCCACAACCAGTGTCCAGTGCTGTTCTGACAGAACCATCTGCAATTGGGATAACTGATGCAAGTTCATCAATATATGCATCTGCCCCTTGAGGGAACATGGTCCCTCCACCTGGAAATTTAAATACATTTCCCTGGAATTGCACCCAATTTTGAATAGCCTTCTCCACTGTCAGGCTCTTGTGAGGAACATTAGCATAGTAGACATAATCACGGCTTTTAGGCCAAGGGAAAGGAGTCATGTACCCTTTGGGAGCCGGAATGAGGCAGTGTAATTTTTCCTCTTTAGGTGGACAATGCCTTTCCCTGTAGATCATATTTTCTCTTGGGAATGTCATGGCTCGGTCTTGCTCTTGGCAAGGTGTATAATCAGTATGTTTGACATCACATGGCTTGAACACTTTAGCTTTTGGTTCAGAAGGTTCAAAAATCTCTACATCATTATGATGGGATTCGAAACTCAAATTAGGTAAAATATTGCAGTCTGTCATCAGCTTATTTACTTTCAATGCAAGGTTATCTCCCTTCCCAGTCCCACTTCTTTGCCATGCTCCCAAAAGATAAAAGCAACAGCATAGACCAAGCACAGCAAATATTGACAACGGCCTTCGACCTCTGTGGCCTGATGCATTATTTTTAGAAGCCATTACTTGGCTGGCAGTATTCTCTCAAACCTATGCCAATAAGCACTGAAATTAGTGATTGATAAGTTATAGTAGACCATCACAAATCAAGCAAACTACCAAATTTGAACTAATAATTATCTAAGCACAAAGTATTTAAATTTTAACAAAATAAAGGTACTGATGTAGACATCATGTTTGATTGAGAATGAAGCTAACAAAGAAATACACAGCTTCTGTGTATCTCAATTAACCTAATAACGGTATTTTTTGTCCCCAATTATTTGCTGTTGAACAACATATTTATGTCATATTTGTTACAGTTTGACTTGAAAAAACCTGATTTGGAATTTATAGATTTTAGCCATTTGCATCCGACTCAAACTTCCTTCTTGCATGCGTGCCAGTCTCACATACTACAATAAGAGGTATAAGTTGATTGGTAGCATATTTGACCGAGAGGGTGATTTTCTAACCTAATACAGATCCCATACTACCCCTAAAGACTGAATATCCATAATCCAAGCTTAACTCCCATTTAATCATACTTACATCACCACTTTGTTTTATTTTCTTTTCACAAGCATACAAAATATGTCAGGGGATCTATAATATGTGATTGCTAATGAGATTTTACTCTAAAAGAAAGAAAAACCTGAAAAATCGAATTTTGGGGGTCACTTTGTTATTGTCTGATCTTAATAGAAGCCACATAGTGACTTTAAAACAATATATTTTGTATTGCATAGCACAACAACCCCCTCAACCCCCAATCTCTCTTGTTTTTGCTGGATCAACAAAAGATCCACAATAGCACCCAACAAAGAGAAACCCCAAAAGTAAGCTTAACAAAGATTGAAACTTTACAATGCCATATGTAAGCAAAATCAATTAAAGAAGACCATAGCAGCATGGAAATACCCTTTGAGAAACAACCCAGAAAAGCATTCACAAAAATGAATTTTTACTCCATGAAGAGAAAAAGTTCAAGTGACTAACCTGCAAAAGAGGTCCTTTCTCCTTCTCTCCTTCTCTTCCACTTACTGATCTAAAATCTAAATCACTCAAAAGAGAGATAGAGTGTTAAAAGAGAGAGAGAGAGAGAGAGAGAGTAATATAGCATATAGTATAGCATGTGTTTGAGTGGAAGAAGTGGAACAAGAGATGGAAAGTGACTTCATGGTATGGGAGAGGAACAGAACACGACCTTTAACAGTTGGACTGCATCATTTCATTTTGGCTGTTTGACCCTTTCGTGGGATTTATCTACCGACAGGGTCATCAATAGTAAAAAAGCTAGCAAAACATGTTTTTTATTATTAAATAAAATTTTACTAAATAAGTTAAACTCGTTTTTTTAGGATAAAAGATTTTTCAGGTCAATGGAGATAAGTTATCTCGAATGAACTCAAAATGACATCGTTTTGAGACAAAAATTAAGATGTTTTTGTAATTATAATATAGGGTTCGCTTTTTCTGCAGTTATTGCAGATAAGTTATCTGCAGTAAACCCAATACGACATCGTTTTGGGACGAAAATTATGGTATTTTTGTAATTTTAATTTATTTCAGCATTATAATAGCCTTTATATTTATAATTTTTTAAGATTTCAATACCAAAACGACGTCGTTTTAGAAATAAATGCAGATATCTTATCTGCAGTAATTGCAGAAATATTTTTCCCTATAATATATTGCAAGGTTATTTTAGTCTTTATTATTATAATTTTTTAATCTTATAACTCAAAACGACATCGTTTTAAATTTATCGGAGATAAATTTATCTCCGGAACTGGAGAAATATTTTTTCCTTTTTTAAATGAGATCGATATAAGATAAAACTTTATGAGGCATGTTACGTTTACAACTTTTTTTGTTTACAACTCTTACAACCTCAACTATGTTCTTTCGGGAGAACCCTCTCCATTAATGTTCTCTCGGGAGAACATAATTGAAGTTATAAGAGTTGTAAACAAAAAAAGTTGTAAACGTAATCCCCAAACTTTATAATGAATAAGTATTAAAAAGAGAATGTGATACTTCTTCCCGTTGGAATAGTCATAATGGCATAATGCTTTGATAATTGGTACCCTCATTTGTCACGGCTTCAAGTTCATCCAAATTCTAAAGTTACTGGAATCTGGCTTGCAATGATGCCCCTAGGTAGGACAAAGTTATTAATGCTGAAACTTTAATGAACCAATTCAGGATATCTTATTAATTTACTTTCTTTTTAATAAGGATTTCCATTTAGTATGTTTGGTATATCATGATGTTACCATGATAGCCATTTTAGTGGACTTTTTTATTCTTTTACTCTTCATTAATTTAAAAATAATTATTTTGTCCATCACCCAAAATATTCTATCAATTTGTCTTATTTAATCAATTACAACACGAGGCGTAATAGATTAAACAGTCAAAAAATACTTTGACTGTTGACCCCATTATTTAATTGATTAAACCACTATTGTTTAATTGATTAAATAATGTCATAAACGTTTTTAAAAACATGGTATTTGGCAAATGGGATTATAATTGATACCCTAATTGATTATAATCAAACCCTAAGCCCCAAATTCGTGATTTTATCCAAAATCTTCCTCCAATCGTGCGGCGAGTTCACAAAGCAACATCAATCGCTCGTTCCTCTCACTTATTGGTATATATTCATCGATTTTTTTTAAATTTTTCTTCTTTTTTGTGATTTATGAACTCTAGTTTCATTCACTATTGTTTGGTTTGATTAGCTTGTGTGTTTTGCTTTGATTCTTCAGGTTGATGGTTGTTTAGTTTAGGTTTAGGGTTATGTATGTAGTTTAGGGTTTAGGTTTCATAGCTTTTTTTTGGTCAAATTTGATTTCTGATTTTTGTATATATATTTTTTTATTATGTTTGTTTATTATTTGCTGATAAATTATCATGTGTTATTGTAGGTTTCCATTGCTATCATGGCCAACGATCTTCAAAGAACACCGATGGCGAAAGACAGACCAAGCAATGCCAAGACGTTCTTTTTTTCAGGGCCACGGGAGCCTGAGACTGAGTTTGTGGAACTCCCATTTAGGTGTTTTCTTGATGATGATCCCTCACAGCATGCACAATTTATGACTGATCTTGCTAGTAGATCCATTTGTTAGTCGAAGTCATCGGATTTGGCATTCTTTATGTCGAAGGGATTTGACATAGTGACATTGTTGGAGGTGTCACATCTAAAAATGTTGGCTGAGATGTTGTGTCCTTATTCAGATATTATGGTGAAGGCCTTCTACCATAATCTTGGTTGTATACATGGTGAGCTGAAATCCCGCGTTTGCGGAAAGGATATACTGATGATCGCTCCGATATGGACGGAGTTATCAGGGTACGACTTTGATGCTCAGCGTACAATGAAGTATGATGCGGATAGTTATGCCCCTATTCCTGGATTTGTGAAGGATGATGTTGTGGAGGAGCCAGGAGGCGTGATATAAGGTGTGGGCATAATGGTATTTATAATGTGGGGTTGCTTATTGTTGATGCTCGTATCTTGCACTACATTATCACCCACATATTTGTTGAATGATGTATAAGGCCAAGCATAAGGGTGCACTCCTATTTGCTTTTCTGGTTCAGAGGATATTGGAGCATTTTGGTGTTCCCAAGGAAAATGAGTAACTGAAGACGCTCACAGGCTATAATGCCAAGTTTGGACAATGTCTATTGGAGCAGTGCAAGATCTCCAAGACTAGGGCGAGTGTGTGGCAGTTCTCAAGACAGGTTGAGGTTGAGGTCCCTGAGGTTGCCCCAAATGCACACATGGTTGAGGCTGAAGCGGATGATCATGCTGGCTTGGAGAAGATAGTTGAGCCTAAGGGTGGATTCACCTTTCATGATTTCATGAAAGACATCAATGCCACACTTAGGAGAATAACAAAGATGGAGCTTAAAAAGAAAAATAGGTGGAAAAGCCATATAGATAAGGGGAATGAAAGGTTTAAGTACATTCTGAGTCGATTTAAAGGCTTGGAGGATAGGCTTGGTCGTCTGGAGCTTGCACGAGGATAAGAGGATGAGGTTGGCAGCAAGTGATCATGAGGTGGGGGCTGATGTGTCTGATGAGGGGGAGAAAGAGACCGAGTTAGATGAGGGGGAATAGTAGATTTAAGGGTTTCTTTATGTTTGTAGTGCTGTTCTAGGATGTTTATGTATTTTTCATTTATTTTGTGGATTTTCTTTATGTGCCAAACTTTTGATGTAATGAAATGGATGTCTTTTTTTATGTTGTTGAAGTCTTAGCATATTAGTTTAGGTACTTAAAGAAGACCCATAAATGGGGTTTTCTAGCTCTAAAAGACCAACTTTTATCCTAAAAAATCAAGAAGACCCACAAATGAGTGCAACTAGTCTTAATATACCAGTACATATGAAATGAATCAAATTTAGGTATTTAAAAAGTTAAATAACATTTTGGTACGTCAAAACTAACTTTAAACTCACTTTTGGTACATTTATGAAATCGAAAATGCATGTAAGTCTTGTGTGACCACAAAGCCCTTCCCTAAGTCACATTTTCTAAGATCACGAGTGTAAAAACTCATTGGACAAAAAAAAAACCCCGTGGAAACAGAACCATATGTGGAATGGGGAAGGGTTTTGTGGTCTCACAAGACCTATGTGCAGTTTCATTTCCCTAAATGTACCAAAAGTGAGTTTAATGTTGGTTTTGACGTACGAAAATGTTATTTAGCTTCTTTAAATACCTAAACTCGATTCATTTCACATGTACTAGTATATTAGGACTAGTTGCATACATTTGTGGGTCTTCTTGACATTTTAGGTCAAAAGTTGCATACATTAACACAATACATTTAGACACGAATGTATTTGGACACAAATGAATGTACTATGTTTCTTCCCAAGTCAATTGGTCATACATAATACAAAACACAATACATAGCCCTTCCCAATACAATACAAAACACAATACAAAATAAGTTATTACAAACACAATACAAAGCACATGGTATTAAGCTTGTATCCTCATTGGACATGTAGGTATGTTATGATCAATTGCTCGCAATGCCTACATCTACCCTGACTGCTTGAGGGTTGAGACTCTACCTAATCCATCTCATTTTGTATCCTTGAAGATTTTGGTCTTCCTGGTGCCCGTACTAAATTTGCATTCGGGATAACAGTTGGGTCATCGCCTCGTGGAATCAACAACTCATTAGACAAATACCCCGGCACTGTGTCACGTGATCATATAAAAGGCTAAGCAACAACCGCCAATCTTCAAGCTTATCACTTGGAAGAACAACCACAAAGGCAAGTGGCAGCACATATCCATCTCCATCTTGTGACATCACAATCAAAAGAGTTCCTTTATGTTTTCCATATAGATTAGTGCCATCAATTTGAATTATAGGCTTACAGAATTTGAAGGCCTCAATGCACTAGTGAATTGTCCAAAAAATCTATGAAAGACGACTTTGTCGATATAAACTCGATGTTCGTCAAAACATTCATTCGTATCAAGCTTGAAGACAGAACCCACATTACACTGCGAATGCATACGATTTATCCCAGTCACAAAATAACTTCATAATGCCCTTCATTTTGCCTTCCAAGTTTTCCTGTAAGTTATATTGTATCCATACAGAAGTTGTATCATCTCTTGTATCAGAACTGGTTTTAAAGCTTATATTCCCTTAACATACCTATAAAAAACAAAACAAATTCTCAATATTGTCAATAAATATTTTTCACTAAATAAATAACATAAACAAACCATATGTAACTGCACATTATACAAAACATATTTATAATGGTTGCACATATAACCTCTGAATGCAGTTGTCTATGATCATGAGTAAGACCTTGGTTAAGGTAGGTGTGATCTTTACCCCACTTACTGACCACCCAAGTATTTCCATTATTCGGCATAATTTCCCTCACATAGCAGGGACAACCATCAACATGGTTTTGACACTTCACCACAAATCTATGCTCATCGCTTTTTGCAACTACGGCTATATGATAACCCTTTATACAATGTAATTTCACAACATGTTGCATTTTGAAGGAAACTCCTGATACACATATAATGGATCCCCTAATTGCCAACCACTGTGCAAGTCATCGTCACCATACAATATCTCCATCTCGTCATTAGGTGCGCCCAATTAATAAAGGAATGATGTAGGCTTTCATTCCAAAATGGCTCAGTCTCATTCCCTACATCTAAAGCATGATATTTTTGTCAGAAGCAACAATAACACAAATATGAAATGTTAACTAAAATTTAAATTTGCTAGCTTACCACTACTAACTAGATCAACATGAAGTGGTGGCATAGCATGGGAACTTAGGTTTACTGGGTTTGTGTTAGCATCGAAATCACCTTCCACGTTAGTATCTGAGGTGTCACCTAGTAGAATAACACTCTCAAGTTCTCCCTCTCATCGTTGTCCATATCATCCTCCTCCTCTCCCTCATTCAATGTTATCTGACTTAACCCTTGTGCAAGTGCAGATAAACCAACAACTCTGTCTTCTTGACCAAAATATTATGGAGTTCTTGTATGCATGGGTGCAGATGAAGATTTACCAGAATCAACTTCAACATATATCTCAATAAAATTTTGAAATATCCTATCAGCAATTGCATCCATAACACATTCCACATCTACATCATCACAGATATTGTTATTATCGTAGTATATAGCATCCTTACCAACTGTAGTCTCTATCCTAACTATCATCTGATGAATGCATTGGCTGCCTTGTAGCCTCAATTTTCGGTGAATCCTCCCATTGAGCTCGTTGTATACAGTGCCTCGTTTAATTTTCATTATTTTCGTTTTTTCTTCAAATTGAATACTATTGGGACCTTCAAAATGCCTCTCATTGTGGTAGATAAGTGTAACATACGTGTTTAAACTTGAGCTTATCTTTCACACGAAATTGGGATTAGGGATCGGATTTGGATTTTACCAACAAAAAATATGGAATATGTAAGTGTAATGACAATAATTTCACAAGATTAAGGCTTTAGAGATAGTGGGATGAAATAGCCTTTTGACGGATTGGATTAGACATGAGAAATAAGAGAGATTTTGGTTAAAAAACGGTTATAAGTGAAATGAGACCTATACATATAGAAAAACATTTATGGCGTTGTTTAATCGATTAAACAACTGTGATTTAATCGATTAAATAATGGGGTCAACGGTCAACGCATTTTTTAACTGTTTAATCAATTACGCCCCATGTTATAATCGATCAAACATGGACAGATTGATGAGATATTTTGGATGAGTAACAAAATAGTTATTTTTTAATTAATGAAAGGCAAAGGGGTAAAAAAAAACATATTTCAGTGTTTATTTACTATTCCAATTGGTAATAAAGCAACATAAGAGATTGGTACTCAACCCCGTTTGGCTACTCTCCTAATTTTGAGGGGCTGTATTCATTCAATCTAAATGTCACTTAATACATGTTATATTAACTAATATAATATAATTAGAAAATAATAATAACTCACCCATATGTATGATATATTCCTGGGAATGGATAAAAATTTCATATGACATTGTCATAAAAAATTGTGTTTATCTCTTTTTTTTATATGCATTAAATATGTAGTTTTCTATTAATTTTTTTGAATATCTCTCTTCATAGATATTTGTAAATTATAATAGACCTCACAAGTAAAATAAGTAAAACCTAACACTAAAAAATCCGTTCACAAGTAATATATAGATGAAAACATATCTCTTATAAAAGTATATCTCATAATCTCAAAAACTTCAACGAGTTGACATCTTACTAATATAATAATATTTATTAGAGTGCAATGAAAAACTCAAATCGATGTTGTATTTAAATAGTAAAATTTTAAGCGAGCATTATTCTCCGTGTGATTAAAAGAATAAGTATGATTTGTTTTAAAGCAACAAATTTAACAATGAACCATGGTTCAAGGATTGCAACATAATAAGTTATAAAAATTACTTTGAAAACTGTTTGAATTTAGATATAAATTCTCCTCAAATTATTTTGCCTAAAAGTTTCTATCTACGTTAAGTATTAAACTTCCTTCGAAAAAAGGGTTCTCAAAGTTCCGAGCGGTTAGGTGGAAAATTTGTCTTTCAGATTTTTAGTTATGTATATATCAATGACTTCAACTAATTGACATATGGGGAGTACAAATGTACAATAATATTTATCAGAACGCAATGGAAAAGTCTAAACCAATATAATTTAAATTAAAATTCAAGTGAACATTTATTAGACAAAGTATGACTTCTTTTAAAAATAAAAAATTAACCATGGAACGTAGCTCAAGAGTTCTAAACTGATAGATCATGACATTTTTATTCAATATATAGTCAGATGCATGCCTATCCCTTGCAGCTTCTTGTGCACAAAATGAGGCTTCTTGTGCTGATAACATCTCTCCCATGTCCCAACACATACGTAATAGATAAAGCTTCCCCCAAGTAATTGTCTTGTCTTATTATTAATAACAATAAACAATGAGTTCATCTAATTTTATGTTGTAGACGTCGGCCCATCATTTACAAATAAAAAATAAAAATCACATTTTTCAATGGATTTATTTGAAATAAAATTCATAAGAAAAGTTTTTCCCATAAACAATATAGAAAACAGTGGGGCAATGGAATAAATAAGAACACGCTCAAGTGACAAACAGATGGAAGAAGGAATAAGTTTTAATAAAAATAGGCCGTCAGCACAAGTTTTTTTTTTTTTTTTGTGGAATAATTTTTTTTATTATTTGACAAGTAGAAAATAAATATGTGTTAACCATATGAATTTTGTATTAATTTTTAAAGAATTATGATGTAATAGGTTGTATATGACCTGATATAAATCAAAACTGTAAATCTTTGATAGGCCGGCCCATTTATTTATGCTCCTAATTCTAACATATAAATATCTTAATTAAGAGTATCCAAGATTGTGTTGTATGTACTTCTCCTATAATACTCCTTTAATTATATAATACCTAATCATGTTTTGCTTTCTCATTTCTGGGACACCTAGACCTAGCTAGTTAATAAACACAAAGTTGGATTCCATTGGACACCATGTATGTTTCAGAGCTTCAAAATGAGAGATAGAAAACTGTGTTTTTTTTTTTTTTTTTTTTTAGAAAAACTTTGTGTTTTTTAAAGTAGAGGAAGGTTAGATTTTAAAAATACAAAGTTACATTTCCAGTTTCTATCTCTCGAACCAGCACTTTGAAGCTCTGAAACATGCTACGTACCCATTAGAAACCAAAGTGTGTTTACTAACTAGGTCTAGGTGTACCATAAATGAGAAAGCAAAACGTGATTAGTTATTAATTACAGAATTATTATAACGATTCCCACTTAAATTTGAGCTGCTCAGCAATAAATTAAGTATAAATAAATATTTTTCACAATTTTTTATTTAAATTTTGTAATTATTACTTTTAGAACACACAAAGTTGCCGCTCGTTTTAATGCGTTTGAAAATCTAAAAGTAATTTTAAAGAAATATAATATAAACTATTAAAAAGACAATAATTTAAGTTTTTGTCTTGAATTTTGATCTCACCAGATACGGTAGGGATGGCCCAACGCGTATTAAGCTCAAATCACACAAGGTTGAGACTCCTTGAAAGGTTACTGGCCTTGGCCTGGACCTGGTACTGTTGTTGTGGGAAGAGCATGAGCTCTTTGTCCTTCGTCCTTCACGTTGCACCGGATGGGGGTACCTACGAAGACTCTGATGCTTAAGTCAGTATCAGAGGAAGGTGTTTATGTTGTGAAAGTAAAGGATGATCGTACCTTGGTGGCACAACGTATGTTTATATAGTAGTCGAGATGTGTGTTTGGAGGAGACCTTTCTTCATGGTGAAGGCAAAGGTTCCTTGGTACCAACGTAGTGTGGCTGTTAGTGTTTAAATGTTGAGGAGCTTGCTGCCATGGTGTCTAGTAGTAGAGCTACGGGGAGCAGGAGCTGTCCGTGGTTTACTGGTGTGAGGGCGCGGTGGTATTGCCTTGGCCCTTAAGTTTACTGTTTGTAGAAGGTATCCTGTTGCGTGGGGAACAAGTATGTCTTGTATGCCGTGAGGAGACATTGCGCCTTGTATGACGCGATGGGGTTATCGCTCCTGGGGTTCCGCGATAGGGCCATCGCGCTGGTGTGCCGCGATAAGGTCATCGCGCTGGTGTGCCACGATTAGGTTACCATTCATGGGCTTGGGCCTCCCTGCGTTTATTGGGCCCTGGTTAGGCCCACATTATATCCGGATCAGATGCCCCCTAGCTTGCGGTGTTGTCTGGGTGACAAGGCCATGAGCTATCTGTCTGTGTATGAGGCGCGGTGGTTGTCTGAGTTACACTCCGTTTTGTACCGCGGTAATGATGCTTTGCAATACAATCATGACTTTCGACCGCTTGAGAATGGTGGATTAGACGTTTAATCTGTCACGAGCATTAAATGTTGCAGTGATAGGTACAACACAGATGGGTTTGTAACTCAGCTGAAGTGTATTCTTTCTGAGTTGTATGTTGTGCCGCGATCATATGTATGTTAGGCATCGTTATAAAGGAATCCTTTAAGTATTGAATCCTGTAAAGTGAACGAGGCCGCGCTCTGGTGTGTACGCCGTATGGCGCTTGAAAACCATGTCTGCATAGCGTCGCGATTGTATGCTTTGCATGTTGGAGTTGTGGTGTGTACGTTGTATGGCGCTTAAACACTATATCTGCATGTCTAAACAGTTTATAGGCAAAATTGTAAAATATTTTTTACTTTTTGCATACCTTTGGTTATGCCATCGCGTTTGAGCGTGAAAGATCGCGATACATCCTTGGGGATCGCGACCTGTATGCTTGTGATCTATTGAGGAGATCTTTGTTGACAAGTCTGTTGATTGGAGGATTCGTGAGAGAATCTTGTAATTTGATAGGAACCATGAAAGGTGTCCTGTGGATTGGAGGATTCGTGAGAGAAGCCTGTAAATTGTTAGGAACCGTGAAAGGCTTCTTGTAAATTGGAGGATTCGTGAGAGAACCCTGTAAGTTGATAGGAACCGTGAGAGGTTTCCTGTTAATTGGAGGATTCGTGAGAGAACCCTGTAATTTGATAGGAACCGTGAGAGGTTTCCTGTAAATTGGAGGATTCGTGAGAGAACCCTGTAATTTGATAAGAACCGTGAGAGGTTTCCTGTAAATTGAAGAATTCGTGAGAGAATCCTGTACTTGTTAGGAATCGTGAGAGGTTTCCTGTAAATTGGAGGATTCGTGAGAGAACCCTATGAGACAGGAACGTCGTGATCTTGTGTACTTTAACTCAGAAACTGATTAGTAGCAAAGGGAAACTGGCCCGTTTTATTTGAATCAATAATATGGAAAGACAAAAGTGGAAAGACAACAGTGTGATGAGTCATGAGAGACTTAGCTATAAAATGTCTTAAGCTTGTCTACGTTCCATGTGCGTGGGATAGTAAGGCCAGATAGTGTCTCAATGACATATGCCCCCTTATCGGATTTGCTGTAGATGCGATAAGGTCCTTCCCAGTTTGCAGCCAGCTTGCCTTGTCGCGCGTTCTTATTGCCAATGTCCGCTCTGCGTAGGACTAAGTAACCTACGTTGAAGCCTCGTTTGACAACCTTTAAGTTGTAGCGCGCTGCAATTCGCTGTTTGAGTGCTTCTTCCTTGACATGCGCGATCTTGCATATTTCTTCAACAGTGTCCAAATTATGGAGTAATGCCTGCGAGTTATTGTCTGATTCCGTATACATCTTTCTCCATGATGGTTCCCCAATTTCAACCGGGATCATAGCTTCAGAACCGTAGACCATACGAAATGGGGTTTCACCAGTGGTTGAGTGTGAATGATGTGGTTCGCTTTCTGCAGAATTTTCGAGATCTTTTTCCTTTTCCTGGGTTTTCTCTTTTTCTTTTTTCTTTTGAGCTTTTTTCAATCGAGCTAAATCTCGATTTTGCTGGGCAATTTTCTTGTTTTGTAACGTGATGAGGTTCAACAGATGTTAGGGTATTGGTGGGTCATCCAGGTGGATGGTAACAGGTGCCACCGATGAAGCTGATTTTTCACGGGAAGCAGGGATCTCCTTTTGCTTTCCTTTGGAGCCGTTCTGAGATTTGCTGCGAGTTTCAACCATGTTTTTAGAGAAAGGTGGGTAATAAGTTTCCCACAGACGGCGCCAATGACCTGACCAGATACGGTAGGGATGACCCAACGCGTATTAAGCCCAAATCACACAAGGTTGAGACTCCTTGAAAGGTTACTGGCCTTGGCCTGGTACTGTTGTTGTGGGATGAGCTTGAGCTCTTTGTCCTTCGTCCTTCACGTTGCACCAGATGGGGGGTACCTGCGAAGACACTTTGATGCTTAAGTCAGTATCAGAGGCAGATGTTTATGTTATGAAAGTAAAGGATGATCGTACCTTGGTGGCACAACTTATGTTTATATAGTAGTCGAGATGTGTGTTTGGAGGAGACCTTTCTTGATGGTGAAGGCAAAGGTTCCTTGGTACCAACGTAGTGTGGCTGTTAGTGTTTAAATGTTGAGGAGCTTGCTGCCATGGTGTCTAGTAGTAGAGCTACGGGGAGCAGGAGTTGTCCGTGGTTTACTGGTGTGAGGGCGCGGTGGTGTTGCCTTGGCCCTTAAGTTTACTGTTTGTAGAAGGTATCCCGTTGCGTGGGGAACAAGTATGTCTTGTATGCCGTGAGGAGACATTGCGCCTTGTATGACGCGATGGGGTTATCTCTCCTGGGGTTCCGCGATAGGGCCATCGCGCTGGTGTGCCGCGATAAGGTCATCGCGCTGGTGTGCCGCGATTAGATTACCATTCATGGGCTTGGGCCTCCCTGCGTTTATTGGGCCCTGGTTAGGCCCACATTATATTCGGATCAAATTTATTCTTTATATGGTGTAACTCATGTTCTGCGATTTTTTTTTATAATTTTTAATTATTAAATAAAATTTTATTAAATAAATTAGACTCATTTTTTTTAAATGAGGTCAATATAAAAAAAACTTTATTAGACAAAGTATGACTTCTTTTAAAAATAAAAAATTAACCATGGATCGTAGCTCAAGATTTCTAAACTGATAGATCATGACATTTTTATTCAATAGTCAGATGCACGCCTATCCCTTGCAGCTTCTTGTGCTGATAAGATCTCTCCCATGTCCCTAACAGAAACGTAATAGATAAAAGCTGTGGAATAGTGATCATTTTGTCATGTTTCACCAAAAATATTTATCAGATTGTTACGTCAATAGTAAAAAAATTTAGAATGGCACATGGCATATAGCGAATTATGCCTGCTCATGTGTCATCTTTCAAATGGTCACATAATTCGCTACACAGTGTAGCGAATTACATGTACAAAATGGCAGTCCTGCACAGTCAGCCCTAGGACACGTGTCAAGCCAAGCATAATTCGCTACATTGTTTAGCGAATTATGTCTGCTTATGTGGCACAATTTTGTTGGACTCATAATTTTGCCACATGCATAATTCGCTACACAGAGTAGCGAATTACTGTCTGCTTGACACGTGCCATGTTGCTGACTGTGCGGGCTGAATCTTGATCACGTAATTCGTTATCCTGTGTAGCGAATTATTCCAATCAATTGTGACTTGCCACATCAGCAAGCATAATTCGCTACACATAGTAGCGAATTATGCCACGTGACATTCTGGAAAATTTTACTGTTGACGTGGATAAATTTTTTGGTGAAGCGTGACAAAATGGTCCCTGTTCCTAAGCCCCAAAATAATTGTCTTGTCTTATTATTAATAACAATAAACAATATAGAAAACAGTGGCAACGGAATAAATAAGCACAAGCTCAAGTAACAAACAAACGGAAGAAAAAAGTTCAAATAAAAATAGGCCGTCAGCACAAGTTTTTTATTTTGTGGAATAAATACATTTTTATTATTTCATAAATAGAAAATAAATCTGTGTTAACCATATAAATTGTGTATTAATTTTTAAAGGACTCTGATTAGTGTCATTTTTATCATTTCATTTTTACATTTATTACTGGAGGCTTTTCTTTTCTCAAATATTTTTATTTTTTTAGCAGTTACTCTGTTGTCAATACGTCAGCAATTTCAGGGGAAAAAACGCTTACATACTTTCTATTTGTAGAGTATGTACATGAGCAATAAATAATAAAAACACTTTATCTGTCCATCGAATAATTTATAATACTGTTATTTTATTTTTTATTTTTTAAGGACAATACTAGTAAAACAATATTTTAAATGATGTAAAGTTCACAATTTTAATACTCCATTATGAATGCTTGTATTTTTCATTTAAATTTAATAATTTTAGTATGTGGTATTATTGATGGTAAATGAAAAATTTGAAAGAATTAATATTAAATATGCTGACCTAATAAGCACTTATTGGCAGAATACAGGAAATATTTCTTAATCATTTCTGTAAAACGAAGCATGTTATTATTATACGGTGTAAGAATAAGTACATTAAATTTTAATTATTAATTTATTTGTATCTAAGGACTCATATATATATATATATATATATATATATATATATCAGAATTAGATATGATTAATGGTCAAAATTAAGAATATAATTTCCAACCATAATATAAAATGATTCTGCATTTTAAATATCTTAATTAAGATTATCCAAGAAAAAAAAAGCAAGACACAGCTCTTGCCGACAGAACAGGACAAATGGGACCATAGGATTAAATGAATGTCACATTCACTCCCGTACATCTAAACTATTTTGCTGTATTTGATTTTAACGTGGTGTACTTTATGTATATAAAAAAGAACGTAGTGTACTTTCAGAATAAAAGTGCTTAATTAGTTCGTACAACTTGCAGACTTAATTTGCAATCAAGAAAAATCTGCATAGGAAGTAGTCCATTTCTTTTTTTGTATTCTGCAAAAATTAACCTACACTTCATCTCGTAAATAACTTTGGATGCCAATGATATGGTTGGATCATGTTGTGGTTTAGGGTTGGCACCTCTTGAACTTATCTCCTCATGAAAATTTTTAACAATTAAGATTAAATCATAATAATATATTAGTTTTAATATTTTTATTATTATATTTATTATACATTCAGTATAAATTTTATTATATTACTGTATAATAATTTGAAATTTTTTTATTCGATAATTGTAATATATCTTAACAAATTAAAGAAATATAAATTCTAATAAATTTTTTGAAAATATAAATTTTCCTAAATTGAATTCTTCTTTATTATTTGATTTATTTGTTTTAAAATATTAATTTATTTTAATTTTAAATGGTATGAATTAAATAATTTTTCATTAAAAATATATTGATACATTAATTTATTAAAATATATTAAATTTAAATTATTTTAAATTATTTTTTTTTCAAAATTATCAAAAGTAAAAAAAAAAATTGAAATTACCAAAAAAAATAAAAATAAAATAATAATAATTGAAATGAAATATAAACCTATATAATCATGCATTAGGGTCTTAGGGATTCGATTCGGCAACTCATTAGAGGTGGAACTCAACGTCCCAGTAAAAAATAGTTTCCTGATACCAACCGTGACATAAAGTGAGAAAATATTTTATTAGATAGAAACTTTCATAAAAAGGTTGTAGATTTTGGCTTATCCAATAGTCAACTGATGTTGGGTTGGGAGTTCATCATTTTCCACCATTAATATGATAGTATTTCTTCAACAATTATAGGTTTTAAGTAATAAGGAATTTGATTCTCTCAATTACAGATTTCAAATTCAAATTCTAGAAATGATTTTTTTTTTTTTTTTTTTGTAATAAAGAGGGGCAAAAGCCCCAAACAAAACAAAAGTTACACGACGCGAGAACTTAAAAGATCTACAGAAGCATCCTGAAGAAGGAGCTCTAACAAAGGAGAAGGAGGAGAATGATAAACAATAAGATTATTATCATCCTCAAAATGCCTAGAAGCAAACCAGTGAGCACATCTGTTATTTTCTCGAAAGGTGTGTACCCAACGAACATCCCAATCTTCAGCAAGCCATTTGTGAATACGGGAAACAACCTGAGAGTTTCTGTGATTGTTGCTCCCTCTTGGATAGTGCTAAGAGCAATTTCTGAGTCACATTCCAACTCCACTCTCCTAGCACCAGTACCCCAGGCCAGCTCTAAGCCTTTGAGGATACCCCAGAGTTCTGCATCAAGAGGATTACAGAAACCTAATCTGAAAGAGAAACCACCCAGAAAAGCACCATTGTGATCTCTAGCAAGGCCTCCACAGCTAGCATGCTGCCTAGATAAGGAAGAAGCACCATCTGTGTTAATCTTCAACCGACCAGGTTCAGGACGACACCATTTAGTAGGCTGATGGGCATTAGGGAAGCTGCCAAGAATGCTTCTATTCTTACCTCTAGCTTCAATTAAATGCGCAATAAAATCAGAAATGACACGCTTATCGTTGCTTGGCCTTCGGAAACTATCATCATGAATATGATGATTACGCCAATTCCAAAGATTCCAGCAAGTAGTATAGAAAACATCTCTCCAATCAACATGAATTTGATAATTCCAACCCTTACTCACATTTTTTATGAGCCAAGGCTATAGGTCTAAAGTGAAGAAATCGTTGGGGACCCTTCTACCAAACCAATCTATCCACAATCTTTTGGCTTGAGAACAATCTCTAAGGACATGAATAAGAGTTTCTTCACTGTTTGGACAGTTAATGCAAAAATTAGGACCCCCATTCCATTTGCATGTACGACTCCTAACTGGAAGCTTATTAAGAAAAGCCAGCCACATCATAGTCTTGATTCTTTCTGGACCCTTCCAGTCCCAAATCTTCTTCCAGGGAACATTCCTTTGAGCATGTTGAAAATTCATCAAGTTCAAGTAGGCAACCTTAACTAAGGAAGATGACACATGATTCTGACACCAAACTAACCTATCCTCAGTATTATCTTCCAAAGCAACAGGAACGCAAAACACCTTAGACATTAGCTCATCATTTAAGAATTGCTTCAAATATCGAACATCCCAGGTACCATGCTGAAAGATCTCAGCAATGGTTCTATGCAATTCCAGATCAGGAATGTGATTAGTAGCTAAATTACAAAGATTATCATCCAGATTCAACCAATTATCCGCCCAGAATTTAATAGTCTCTCCATCACCCACCTCCCATCGAGGACCGGCTAAAAAACTGTTCCAACATTTAGAAAGATCCCGCCAAAGTTTAGAATCATAAGGCTTAGAGCTTATCTCACGCCTCAAATCTTTACCTCTTCCATACTTGGCTCTCAAGATCTTAACCCAAAGTTCCTCCTTGTCAGTTAAGATTTTCCAGGCCAACTTATGAATATAAGCCTCATTTTGAGTACGCAATCTGATAATACCAAGACCTCCCATTTCCTTCGGCTTATACATTGTGTCCCAAGCCACTAAATGAGCTTTATTAATACCCCAAATGAAGTTCCGTTGAAGCTGTTCAATCTCATCGCACACAGAAGTGGGAAGAAGACCATTCTGCATATGAAAAGAGGGAATAACACCAATCACTGATTTAGCCAGAGTGACTCTCCCCGCAAAAGATAAACTTTGATGCTTCCAGCCATCAAGTTTCTTACGAACCCGATCCATTAGATCAGCATAATTTGATTTCAAATTTCGCCCTTGCCTGATAAAAGAGCCCAGATATTTACCAATGCAACTAACTCTTTTGAACCCAGAGAGCGCAAAAATTGCATTTGCAGTTGCATCAGATGTATTGGAAGAGAAATAAATGGTAGACTTATGAACACTTATACTTTGACAGACATTCTGCAAAAAGATCTAAACACTCCATTATTACCTGCATTTGTTGCACCGAAGCTTAAGAGAAAAGGACAATATCATCTGCAAACATGAGATGGGAGACTGCTGGACCACCTCTACACACTCTGATCGGTTTTCACACACCACTGCCAACCCTTTGAGCAATAAGATGAGATAGCTTTTCAACACATAAGACAAAGATGTATGGGGATAATGGATCACCCTGTCGAATTCCACGTTCAGGAATAATAGTTTCAGTCAAGCCCCCATTCACAAGCACTTTGAAACTATTAGTTGTGATAGACGCCATAATGAATTCAACCATCCAAGACGGAAGCTGTATTTCAGAGATAACCTTACAAATAAACGACCAATTCAGCTTATCATAGGCTTTCTCTAAATCAATTTTAATGGCCATAGTACCCATCTTACCTTTAAACTTTGTCATCGAATGGACAATCTCTTTAGCTGCAATAATGTTATTCTGCAAGTTTCTGTTTGGGACAAAGCTGGTTTAGTTATCAGAAACCAAAGCTTCCATTACTTCCTTCAGTCTACCCACTATAACTTTACTCATGCCTTTGTAAATCACATTGCACAAGAAAATTGGCCTGAATTGAGAAACCAACGTAGGCTTATTAACCTTTGGGATAAGGGTAATAATCGTACCATTAATATCAGCAATGGTTTGCGGGTTTTCCAAATAAGCTAGGAAAGCATTCCAGACTTGATCACCTACCAGATTCCAGTTCTTTTGATAAAAAGCAGCTATGTACCCATCCTCCCCTGGGGCTTTTGAGCCTTTCATTGTGAAAAAAGCTTTTTTAACTTCCTCCTTAGTAACACTCACCCTTAATTTATCCATGACTTCCTCCGGAACAATAGGCCATCTAGTATTGATCCACTCACGATGACAACTTTCATCTTTGAAAAGATTAATATAAAAATCGCGGATCATCTTAACCAGGCCTTCCTCTTCACGAATCCAACTTCCATTATCATCCTTGAGTTCCACGATTCTACCTCTTTTCCTTCTGACAATAGTTTTTGTATGATAGTATCTCGTGTTTCTGTCACCTTGATTAATCCACTGAGTTCGAGACTTTTCATACCATAATAACTCCTCTTGATCAAGGACCTCCTCAAGTTCAGCTTTGATCTTGCATTCCACTTTCTCCAGATAATCTTTATTGTGCTCAGAAATGGCTCTTTGAATACCTTCAAGTCTTCTCATCAACTTATTCTTCCTATGCTTAATATTCCCAAACACCTTCTCATTCCACTCCTTAATGCAAGGGGTAAGAACCTTCAAATAATCAGTAATGTTCCCATGCACGTGCCAATTGTCCTTTAAAACTTGATTGAACAGGATATGGTCCTGCCAAAAGGAATGGAAACGGAAAGGACGATCCTTCCACTCATCTTTTGAAGAAGACAAGGATATAAGAAGGGGGTTATGGTCATTGTTTAACCTAGGAAGGGCTCTAACATGACCCTCCTCAAATGTAACCCTCCATAAATCGTTACTGCAAGCACGATCTAACCGTTTGAAAACTCTATCCATATTCAGGAAACGAGGACCATGCCAAGTAAATCTCGAACCGGAACTATTCAAATCAATCATCTTCAGATCTGTAAGCAAGGAAGCAAATCTGTTACATTTATATAAATCTACCGGGGCACCTCCACGTTTCTCAAAAGGGGAAGCAATTTCATTAAAATCACCGGTGATAAGCCAGGGCTCATTCATAGAATCAGCAATCCGACGAAGATCCTGCCAAAGGCTACATCTCACCTCTTCTCTAGGATTGGCGTAAATAAATGTGAATAAGAACGCAACATTATCGGAGAAACAAACTTTCAAATGAACCATTTGCATGTTCTTTTCCAAAATCGTAACATTACAGAACTCCTTGTTCCACAAAACCCAGATCCCTCCCATGAAACCTTGAGCTTCTTCCACAATACAACTGTTATACCCTGTTCTTTTAATAATCTTTTGAGCTTTCCCACCACTTATTCTAGGTTCAAAAATAGCAGTCAAATTTATTCTGTGTTTTCGGATCATACTAGTTAAGGTTCCCAAAAACCTTTTCTTTGTCGCCCCGCGACAATTCCAAGCCAGCAAAGACATCAATCAACCATAAGGGTTGCAGGTTCCTGGTACCTTGCTGACCCCTTAACAATCTCAACATTATCTTCATTTATACCTCCTTTATCAACCTCCATGTGATGCGATAAAATAGACGCATCCGAATGGGTAGTGACCAAAGTCCTATTAGGATCCAGAGCTTTAGGATATTTTAAACCATTATCACTCCCACTTTGGTCCCCTACGTTCTGATCCACTTCCATTGCTGTATTTTGAACAGGAGGCAACACAACTTGCCTATCTACAAGTAACATAGGGGTAGTCAAATGCTGGTTCTGAATTTTAGCAATAGCTTTCTGACGTAGCCCTATATTATTGGCCAAATCCTCTTTTTTTGAAGGCATATGAACATTTTTAGAGGCTACCCTATCATTTGAGGGTCCCCCAACAAGGATGTACCTATCTGCATGTTCTTCCAATTCAATGCTAGAATGACTCGAGGCATCTTTTCGATTAAAACCTTTTAAACCACTATTAATGATGCCATTATTTTCTACGCTGATAGCTCCCTCAATTCCCCTTGATTTTTGGTCATTAATTACGCTAGGATTATGCCCATGATTAGGCTCCTCATTAATCACTTCCAGCTCAGCTTGATTCAAATCCCCAATCACCATTAAACTGCCATAACGTGATTTTGTATTTACTGCATTTAAAATAGGCTGATATGATTGCACTGATAACTGCTTTGATTGCGCAGTATTCTCCCCAAAATCACGTTGAGTGAATCTTCTCGAAGTCATCGGCGTTCTGCCATCTTGGGTAGCAGCTTGGCTTCTAGGGCGGCGTTGGCGATTAACCACCATCCAAGGGCCAAGACCGTTCCGGTTTTCTTCAACTTTATCAGCTTCACCATCCCCAGAAGGATGAGATTCATTCACCACGATCTGTTCTTGAACAATCTCAGAACAACAATCCTTGCTATGGCCATACTTTCCACAGTTGAAACAAATGAGCCCTAGACCTTCATATTCTATATGCTTCAAAACTCCCTCAAGAACATACTCTCCTTTTAAAGGTTTAGCCAAATCCAGTTCAACACAGATCCTTACAAAGCGACCCCTAACATGAAGGTTTGTAGTCCTATCAATCTTTATTAACTTCCCTATCCAGTTACCCACCCTACGAAAGAAAACTTCATCATAAAATTCCAATGGAATATTAGGAAGGCGGATCCAAGCTGCTATCTTTGATATGCCCTCAGCATTAGGCCTGAAGCCAGGTTCCCACTTACGTAAGGACAGATAATGACCTAGGACAACCCAAGGGCCTCCACTTAGAGCAAATTCCATGTCTTCATCATCACTAAATTGAACCACATAAAACTCATTCCCAATATCTGTGACGTTCACTTTTCCTTTCCTTCCCCATAGCTCCTCAATCTTTTTCTTCATGAACGAGACACCTGTAGATCTGCCCAGCAACTTAACAATCAAAGCTTTTTCCACACTCTATGCAAGCGTCTTCTTCCTCTCTTAGTGCAACCAAAATGAGTCTTTCCATCCTCTTCCACCCACATCTTTATGCCCCCAAAATTAACGTCTTCTTCCTCAGCTGGTTCACCTTGCAAATTCTCACCTTCAAGAGTATCAGCACCCTCCCCAACATTCTTCTCTCCATTATGACGTTGCAGCATCTCCTTCCATGAAATTCGACCCTCTTCTTGGTCCTTCATCCAGGATTCCTCCCTAGGAACCATTGATACATCATGTGAGAATTTTTCTCCACGATCTTTATTACGTTTATTACTTCGCTTTAGTATGTCTTCCTCCTCTGATGATCGCTCTGGTGGTTCTCTCACAGTTTTCTCCATGCTCTGTTAGGGTTCACTAAATATATATATATATATATATATATATATATATATAGAAGCGCTGCTGATATGAATCCCACAGCTCGAAGCAAATTAAATCATATTGGATAGAAAAAAATAGACGTCCCTGCTTTGGGAGTTGTTCTTTACAAATTACAAACTAATTTCTGCTAAAAGAGTTGTCTTGTTTGATCTTACCACACTTGCTTCAGCTACAACAGCTGTGAATCAAACTATGTGGTTAAGAAAAATTATAATTGTTCTAGAGTTATTGATCTTATCTACAGAATAGGTTGCAGTTGCATATTATAAATAAAAACTCAATGGGTAGTTAGTTATTTATCATTATAAAGATTCTAAATAGCCTTATTTCCAAAAAAAAAAGAGATTTAAATAGCCCAATTGAAATAAATCATCCAAAATTGGGCGGGTTATCCTCAACTTGGGCATTGTTCCCTCAGTCTGACGTTATATAGTTTGGGCCTAGATCTAGGGGGCTTTTTCACCCTTTTGCCCCTTATTAATTAATTAATAACCATTTTGCCCCTGATTCGAAACTATCTACCAATCTGCCCCTCTTTAATCGACTACCTTGCATTTTTAATCGACTAAACGGTTGTTGGGAGATTTAATCGACTAAATCTCTCTACTTAATCGATTAAAATCATACTGACTTATTTTTTTTTTTTTGTAAAATATGAAGATTTAGTCGACTAAATAGGGAGATTTAGTCGACTAAATCTCCCAGCAGCCATTTTTTGTCTGTTTTGGTCATTTAGTCGATTAAAAATGCAATGTAGTTGACTAAAGAGGGGCAGATTGATAAATAGTTTCGAATCAGGGGCAAAATTGTTATTAATTAATTAATAAGGGGTAAAAAGGTGAAAAAGCCAGATCTAGGGTGGCCCGCAACAATATGTCGAAATCAAACATGCTTTTCAGCATAAGGGCTTTTTCCTTCAGAGCCATTTGATATCTCAGGATTTGATTCGGCAAAAGAAAAACTTAAGAGATAGGATTAGTCTCATGCCTAAGAACGTGTAAAAACTTTGTAAAAAAGATCAAAGGTTCATTTTTTTTTTTTACGGTTAACGTAGATAATTTATTTATATTGAACTCAAAATGACATCATTTAGAGGGGGAATTCAAGATTTTTTGTAATTATAATTTCTTTCAAGATTATAATAGTATTTTTCATTATAATTTTTAAATTTTTCAATCTAAAACGACGTCGTTTTGGGAACGAATGTAGTAACTTATCTATATTCATTATAAAAATATTGAAACCAAACATTAATATATATATAGGATAAGATCCTTTGACACCGGTGTCAAATTTAAAGTTTGACATCTCATTTGAGAGTCGTTAGATCAAATAAGTTCAATGATGTCACATGCTGACAAATCAGAGTCGTTGACTTTTTTTGATCTAACGACTCTCAGACGATGTGTCAAATTTTAAATTTGACATTGATGTCAAAGGATCTTATCCCTTAATATATTAAATATTTTTATAACAAAAAATATATAAAATAAAGGATAAGTTATTCTATCTACTATTTTTTCTGTCTATATTTCAATCTTCAAGACCATTGGATCAAAATTTCAATAGGAAAAGAAAATAAAAAAAGGTAGTTAAGATTCTAATCTAAACATATTGAAAAATGATAAGTAAATGTAGAAAAAAAAATTATAAATAGAATAACTTATTCCGGTAAATAAATTGTATCCAATTATACCGCCCAAAAAAATGAATAAATAAATATAATTGATACATTTTTACCAATTTGTTTTGACAAAAGACGAAGCTTTAAAAGGGTTGGACCGGTCGGCTACTATCTATACGAATCTGACTGGTAGATGCATGCTGATTGTGTGGTTGTAACTAGATAGTTTAAATAAAAGTAACCCCGAACAGTTTCAAAACCTTAGCAGCTGCAGCTGCAACCAAAACTTAGATTTAGATTTTGATTTCAGGTATCAATTTCTCAAATTCTCTCATTGTCAATATCTACATAGGACATGTCCACCTACATTTTTATGTCTGATGTTAAGTTATCCTATTTTGGTTTTCAATCATATATATGTTCCATTTTGTTGCTCATTTTACTTGATGGCTTTTTTCTGTATTTCTTCTTCAGTTCTTCTACTGGACTGAGTTCTTTGGACTTTGTTGTTATAATTCCATAAAACGGATGATTATCAATTTGTTTTCTATTTTACCTTAAGTAAACGATGTACGAGGAGGAATAATGTAGTAGGTTCCATTATGCAGTTAAGCAAATTGGAAATGCAACTGGTTTATATAGATTCTGCTTATGAATCACCATGATGCTGATGCTGATGCTGATGCTGACAAAAAGATGCGATTTTGTGTCATGATGATTTTATGCTCAATTTTTTGTGTGTTCGGGTTTCGCTTATAAGAAGTTTTCAATGTAATATTATTTCCAAAAATAAAAAATAAAAAATTACTGCCCATTATATCCAAACTAGCGAGGATAGGGGAAGAGGACAACCATATATATTTCTGAATTTGAACCCCTGAAAAATTCAACTTTACCACTGTTTTAGCTTAACTATTATTTCCAAAAATTGGGTTAAAATCATACAGCTTTTACTTGTATTGGCTCACTAAAACATTGGCTTTTGTTCTCTATTTGACATCATTACTTGGTTGTGGTTGTCTAACATGGATTCTGACTTGCTTGTTCTTGTTCTTAAGTCACTAGGTTTATTTTTTTTATTTTTTTTTATGGGTGCTTCTATAGGTATTGTGTAATATATGTGATCAATATGTGAGTAGAGATTTATCACTTTTTTAATAATAGATAAGATAAACTGCTGTTTGTTAAATGAAATCAACTGCAACTGTTTTGTATCTTGCATTTGCTACAATTGCTTCTTCATTTAGCATTTTCTTCTGATCTAATACTCTCATAGCAATATGTTGTCATATTTTGTTTCAGTTGCATATCTTTATAACATGAGATGGCAGAGTTGCCAGGACATGTTCGTTACTGCTTGAACACGGGGAAACTTGTACTTTTGGCAATTTTGGTCTCTGGAGGAGTCGTCTTGCAAATTTTGGTCAGTAATATTGTTTTCTCCTTGTTGGTTATTTATCGTTAGTATGTATAAATATGTGACAAGAGACAAACTTACTGGCAAAACTGTTACTCTGAAGTCTTAATAACTTGTGTTCTATGTGGCAGGCATGTGCCTTGTATGATAATTGGTGGCCAATGCTAAGTGGTGAGATAAAGCATCATTGAATTTGGTTCCAGTAAACTATATAATTACATCTTTTCATTTATGGGATTGTTATGTGACAAGAAAATTTTCCTTGTATGTTATTTCATTAAATGTTTTTGTTCTCTTGCAGCGATAACATATGTACTTCTTCCAATGCCTTTGCTGTTCTTTGCGGGATCAGAGGGTGGTTCTTTATTTTCTGAATCAGATAGCAGGTAAGAAAAAAAAGTAGGATCTGAATTCTGCACCCAAAACAAAACAAAAAATGTTAGTATCTGAATTTGGAATCTGGGTAATTGAATCATTTTATATTGTTTGATTTTTGTGATCTAATGAATAATGGAGCAGCTGGGCGAATGCATCAAAGTTCTTGACTGGAGCCTCAGCTGTAGGAAGCATTGCTATTCCAGCCATATTAAAGCATTCTGGTGTTATTGGTTGGGGAGCCCTTGGAATGGAACTATCTTCCTTCTTTGTGTTTGTATTAGCCATAATGTGTTACATAAGGATGAGTAGTGAAGGTGATTACAGTATTATCTAGCATGATATATAGCTTAGCAGGCCTTGCTTCATTAGTGTAAAATATTGTATTTATTCCCTTTCTGTATGCTATTGAATTCTTTGCTTTTCAAAGCGTCACCTTTATTTTTATTTTTTATTTTTATATCAAATTCATCATTTTTCTATAATGAAAAGAAGATGCCGGTCTTCTCTTCTTGCTTATGTATGCATTGGCCAAAGCTATCACACAATTCAAGAAGACATTGTGAAATGGTCTCTACTTGATCACCTAGCTCGGATTGTAAGAAAAACACAGGTGGGAGTGAAGAGTTTTTTTTTTTTTTAAATTATATTTTTAAGTTTTTACCTAAATTAAATATTAATTATGTATGTATTATTCTAAAATTTTAAATATTTTTTAAAATATTTTGAATTTAAAAAAATTTATAATACACAAAAATATTTGTTAGTGTACTATTATTTACATGTAGGGAATACAAGTTTTAGAATAAGGGCATGGCTTTTATAACCCTGGAGAATTTTATATTTATGGTTTTTAAAATACCTATTTAACAAAATAAGTGAAACCTAAAGGTTTAAATATGTTTATTTGATTTAGAAACAGGCGTATTTATTTAGTATTTAATTATGTAGATTTAATTTATGTATATAAAATATAAAATTCTATGTTGATATTTTAAAAGAAAATAAATTTTTTGCATGGAGACTCAATTTGGTATACTCTTTAAAAAAATAAATAAATTATATATGAATTTTATTCATTTAATTTCTACTAAAAATACGCTGAAGTGGCCTTACCTTATATAAGTACTAATAAATTTTTTCATTTAGAAGTATTTTATTATGGCCTCAAAAAGGGATTAAAAATTAGGAGAATGATATTTGTTTTTATTATAGTATAATATTTTTATTTTTAGCAAAACCTTTTATTTTTTATAACTCTATTCTTATTACTGCTTAAATTTTTTTTTGTACAAAATTTGTTAAGTGATAAATAGTAATGTAACCAAGCGTTGTTTTTTTTATTTTTAAATTATTTATTATATGTTTACTTTGATGCCGTAATAATAATAAGTAATTTTCTGTATAGCTTCAAAAAATAATATTTCTTCAATTAACCCGTGAACGCACCGGTTGTGTAACCCACTAGCGTATGCACGGCCATTGACACGGGACACGAGATATGATACGCCGACACGTTAATTTTAAAAAATGACATATTTTGACACTTTGGAACACGATTTGATATTAAAGAATATTTTTAATATATATAATATAATTTATATTTAATACATATATAATATAATTTATATTTAATACATATAACTGTTCACAATAAGTCATATAACCAATCAAATATTCAAATTTCATAACTTAAATATAAAAATAATAATTTTTTGTACCTTGTTAATTTTTCATGTCAAATTTCATAAGAGAAAAAAAATTGATTTATAAATGATTTTTTTTTAGTTAATAAAATAAAATTAAGACTAAAAAAAAAAATATGTCGAAGCGTATCCGAACGTTGACCACGTGTCGGAAAAAGTTGACTGCGTATCGAAAAAACGTGACGGAGCGGAGAGTTGACCACGTGTCCTAAAATGTTGACGACCGTGTGTCAGACGCATGTCCGAACGTGTCGGAGCATGTCCGTGTTGGACACGTGTCCCACACACATTTTTTTTTTCTAAACAACGTGTCCGGGTATCTGAGCGTATCACAATGCAAACAGCTATATTATTTAGAACGTACGAAGAGTCTTCTGGCTCTAGCAGCAATAAATTAAAAGAAAGAGTTCACCAAAAAAAAATAAAAAGAAAGAACGTTCAGCACGCATGTCATTTTGGTAAGAAAATACGCAAAATGTTTTGTTGCTTATTGACTTCACAAAATTTGCTTACACAACACTTCCAAAAATAAATGTAATTGGTGCATGTAAGCTTATATAAAAAAGTCCAACTTGGTTAAGTCAAACTTTTATTTTGTCGGGTTTATATTGGCTTCTAGTCTTCTACGATCTAAGGAGCGTTGTCTCTATCTAACATTTCAAAATAGGCTGCACAATGATGCATTGCAATTGCAAGGCCCCACTCTGAATCTTGATGTTATCCCTATCATCATAGCTTTTGCTTTTTCTCTTTTTAATGGAGATAGTTCAAGAACTACAGCTTCAAACTGCAGGTTAGTTTTTCTCACTCAAACTCGCTTGGTTATTATTTTTCTTGAAACAGAAACAGACACCAACATAATTCTCTCTAATTCCTCAATATGCTGATCCTTTTTTATCTCATTCATAATAAGAATCACTGTGTTCATCTTACTAGAATTTTATACTTTGTTGGCTATTGTTGCTGCACACAAGGTTCATAGATGATAAGCCTATCCATCTCCTAATCCTATCCCTAGAAAGAGTTCACAGAACAGGGGAAAATCCAAAAAATGTTGTTTGTAAATGGCTAATAATATAGCCTTATCCCGTTCTGATATCTGATTATATTATAGAATAATTTAGAATATCTTAAATTATCTCTAAATAAATTTTATTTTATTTTTCATAATTTTTTTGTTGCTTAATCAGGGATTCATGATTAGAACTATAATTTTAAAAATACGCTATATCATGTCATTATATATAAAGAAATATTATTCAGATTTTTCTCCCCTGCAATTTCAACATTTAGTTTAAGGGTTTGGTGGAACCACTTACGCAAAAATAATGTGTCTCCGGCATCCCTCTCAACTTTGAATTAGTTCTAAATTATATCATATAGAAGTCATAGAACTAATCTCAGTTTCTTGTATATGTATTCCTCAGATGACAGAAAAGTGCACAACTCACTCAGTAACACAACTGTCACTCAGCAATCTCAACAATCAAGATTCAAAGAATACAAATGGTGGTTTCGTGTGTCCCTCTACATAATATTTCTTCTTGCAGGACAATCTGCAGCAACTCTTTTGGGAAGGCTATACTATGACAAAGGTGGTAATAGCAAATGGATGGCAACATTTGTTCAATCAGCTGGATTCCCTGTCCTATTTCCACTCCTTTTTTACTTCCCATCACATGCCAAATTTTCTAACATGCCCAAAAATGATTCCTCCAAATACAAACCAAAATTTTACACCTTAGTTTCCCTCTACATAGCTTTTGGCTTTCTTCTTGCAGGGGACAACTTAATGTATTCCTATGGACTTCTATATCTCCCTCTTTCCACCTATTCTCTACTATGTGCAACCCAATTAGCCTTCAATGCAGTATTCTCTTTCTTCCTGAATTCCCAGAAGTTCACAGCATTCATATTCAATTCTGTGGTCCTCCTTACCATATCAGCTTCCCTGCTTGCAGTCAATTCTGATTCTGAGGATTCAATGGGTCTTCCCATAGAAAAGCATATAATTGGATTCTTATGCACCCTTGGTGCATCTGCTGCATTTTCTTTATATCTCTCTCTTGTGCAGCTTTCTTTTGAGAAAGTTATAAAAAAGGAAACCTTTTCTGCTGTCTTGGACATGCAATTGTACCCTTCCTTCATTGCTTCCTGTGTTTGTGTTGTGGGATTGTTTGCAAGTGGAGAATGGAAAACTTTGGATAATGAGATGAAGGAATATGAAAAGGGAAGGGTGTCATATATAATGACTCTTCTTTGGACTGCTGTGGCATGGCAAATAACCTCCATTGGTATGCTGGGGTTAATTTTTGAGGTATCTTCATTATTCTCAAATGTAATAGGTACCTTGGCATTGCCCATAGTTCCCATCCTTGCTGTTATTTTCTTTCATGACAAGGTCGATGGGGTGAAGTGTATAGCATTACTATTAGCAGTATGGGGCTTTCTTTCCTATATTTATCAGCATTATCTAGATGACCAAAAAGCCAAGGCAGATAAAAGTAATGGCCTTGAGGTTTCAAGGGATGAGGTAGAAATTTGCTGATGGAATGGACCAACTTTTGATGAATTTATAGCAATCTCTATTGGAAAATTGAATTTAGTCCAGAGCCTGGACTAGGGTGATGTTGCCGTTGCAATTTTGTGAATTGTATCTTTCTTGAAGAGTTTTTTGTTTGATGGGGTAAAGTTTAGGACTAGAATAAACTTTTATCATTCTAATATGATGACAAACTACTAACTTCTAGGAGAATTTATAGTCAATCTATCAATTATAGTAAATCATTTGTTTTTTGTTTTTTAAAAAAAATCACCCTTTGAAATCAATTTTACCGATTTAAAATTAATTCTCATAATAGCATAAGCTGTTTGTCCAAGTTATTCATAATTGATTTCTTAGAACTATGACATCTCTTACCACGAAATGACATTTTTCCCAGTTTAAAACTAAATTAGTTTCTTGACAACGCTGCAAAACACAAGAGATGTTAACCAAGCATGTATCAAAAGAAGAACCAAACACAGAAAAATAATCCATGAATACCTTAATGAACTTCTTTATCATATCAGAAAAGATGAAAAACATGCACCTTTGAAAAGTGGTCAGTGCATTGCAAAGACCAAACAACATTCGTTGGTAAGAAAAGACACCAAATGGACAAGTGAAGGTTGTTTTATCTTGATCCTTTGGGGCTACTGGGATCTGATTATAACCAGAATACCCATCCAAGAAACAATAATAGGTGTGTCAGGCTCGTCTTTCCAGCATTTGATCCATGAAAGGAAATGGAAAATGATCCTTCCCTGTGGCATCGTTCAATCTTCTATAGTCCACACACATCCTCCGACCAGTCACGGTCCTTGTTAGAATCAAGTCATTTTTCTCATTCCTAATCACTGTCACTCCACCTTTCTTTGGCACTGTCTGCACTGGACTTACCCATGCACTGTCTGAGATGGGATAGATCGTGCCAGCATCTAGAAGTTTGACAACTTTCTTCCTGACCACTTCTTTCATGTTTGGGTTTAATCTCCTTTGGGGTTGACAAACTGGTTTCACATCATTCTTCATCAAGATCTTGTGGGTGCAAAAAAAGGACTGACTCCTTTTAAATTAGAGATGGACCAGCCAATTGTAGATTTATGCTTTTGCAACACTACTACCAGTTTTTCTTCCTTTTCGAGAGACAATTCCTTGTTGATAATCACTGGGTATGTATCATCATCTCCCAAAAATATATACTTTAAGTTTGTAGGAAGCCCCTTCAACTCCAGCTTTGGACTACTTGATGGTTTATCTTCAAATTTTCTAGTCAACTATATTATCTCTTCTTCCAGTGCACCTAAATCTTCAGTAGAATCGATGGCTTTAACTAATTCTGTCAACAGTTCATCATTCAATAACTCTGAGCAATGTAGGATTTTCTTTGCAACTGCTTCTTCTATCACATCAATTTGAAAGCAGTATCCTTTGTCTTCAGGATGCTTCATGGCTTCAAACACATTTACCTTGAACTGGCCACCGTTGACTCTGAAAATCATCTCACCTTGTTCCACATCAATCAAAGTCCTTGCAGTTGCTAAGAGCGACTTTCCCAAGATGAGAGGCATGTTGACATCTTCCTTCATGTTATGGACTACAAAGTCGGTTGGGAAGATATAGTCTTTCACCTTTACCAAAACATCTTCAAGCACTCCCTCTGGCTTCTTGATGGATCTATCATCAAATTGGAGAGATATCAGTGTAAACTTCATCTCAATGATCCCCAAGGACTTTGCGAAAGAGAGGGGCATCAAGTTGACACTTACCCCCAAATCACATAGAGCTCTACCCACTTGCACATTCTTGATGGTGCAAGATGTAACAGCCCGTTGTACACCGGTATTGTTAACATTAATTATGATATTAAGCGCAGTTACAATCACAGCAATTCATTTATAAAAATGCGAGTAAACTTTTTCCGTTTATTACGCGAGCATTTAAAACAATAAAAAGCGTAATAATTAAAAGCTGTGATCGTAACTGTAAAATCTTTGCGGACTAATTATTTAGACTACTTTTATATCTTATTTTAGTTACTACAAGTCACTAAGGGGTTCCCATAAACCCACTTAGCTAATTTCTCAATTTTACGTTTTCTACCTATCCGAACATGGTTCGGTCTTTATTTTTCTGCGGACAAACTGCAATCTACAAGCCTCCCATATTTTTATATGTTATTCTTCACTCAATTACCTTTCTAGGAAGCTATCACACGAGTTATTTCGATTTCGTTTGCTTCGGATATCGCCGTTTGAAGTTGGACAAGCAAAGTTGCCAATCAACCTCAAAACAGCTCCAAACATCCCTCACTCCACGAATTACTGCAGAAAATCCACTCAACCAACTGCTCTCAAATTTTTATAAAACAAACTCGACACCTCAATATTCAATTTGACATATCATACACTTAATTTGACTAAGAAATGAAGCAGGAATAAATTTCCCAAAACTGGTCCAGAACTGCCACAAGTGCAGTGAGAAAATGGGTAGTCTGTACTCTTTTCCTTCTCCAGGCCGACTTTCAACCCAGAATTCTATCAAATCTTAGCACAAGATAGAGGACATCTAAGCTTCAAAATAGCGTATGGAACGTCCCTATTGGACCTCTGTGGAGGGAGATGTTCTCTCCCGAAGTTCGTCTAAATTCTGTCAATTCTACAGAAAATTCGTCAGAGTTTCCTTTGTTTTTACAAAAATCCCCAAATTGCAAACGTATCCTAAGACCTCAAATGTACCTAATATTCAATGGGTGGCACACACAAGGACCAACAATGCCTTGGGGCACTTACAATCCAACTCAGTTTATAGTTATTACACAATTCATAGCATACTGCTCACTTGATTAATACTTAATACGTTTCAATCATCAAAGTCCATTTACATGCATTTTCTAAGCATTCACATAATCATAATCCTAAAATAGGCCTAAAGCCCTTCCATCATATTACATCAAGTATCCATGTACAATTACAACATATTACAACTTACAATTTCATAACTTTAAATTACAACTTGAAACATGAACTTTAAATGACATATACAACTAGACTTAGGCAAAATGACATGAACAAATATGACTATGAATCTCCTACTACATACATATGGAATGTTCATGCCCTAAGTCTAGCCTAGGCCCAATGGCCATCAAAATGAAAAATATAAAAATGTCCTCCAACACTCTTCCTACGGGCTTCTTGCCCGCCGCTCCTGTGTCACTGCTACCTCTTGAAATAAAGCCCCCAAGACGGGGTGAGATATACGAGTATATCTCAGTAACCCATAGGTTTTGGAAAAAACTTCGCCCAATGACTCACTTCGATGCATATAAATAATATACAATAACATCTTGAAAAACGGGATATAACAAGGGATTTAGAGAAACTGGGAAATATAGGGATACAAAATACGACGAAGCTGGAATGGTAGCTACCAATACCACGCAATGTCCTGCCTAATGGCTCGGCATATAAGCCTACGGGTCTCATCCAAGGCGTGTTCCAAGAACATCCAACCAAGGTACCCCTCCCATCCGCATACACCCGAGACTTCCTAGTGTGCTCTTATCACACACCACGACCTAGGTCAACTGGAACTCCCTCTCGGAGACCTATCCAGTGGAAGTCCGAAACGCCCGAAGGTAAAACTGTCTACTGGTCAGAGACTCGGTACCTACGTACCAACATACATACTACATGCATGATCATGTTATTCTACACTACTCATATACCTTTCCTTCCATCACCCTCAACGGGTATGGTGGAACATACAAGAGGAACAAGCCCCAGTACCAATAGGTTACCTTAATAAGCCTCTTCACTTTGCTCCACAGCAGTATATTCTCCGAGCTCGTTACTCACAGAAATGCCTACACAGAGGACATTCCCAATTACTTAAAACTCGTACGAATACATGCAATTACCAATTATACAGCATGATTCCAATCACTTACCTCAATCCCACTTGGTCTAGGACCAAGGGAAATCCACCGACTCACGGTTCGGGGTTCAATTCAACGTACGACAACCTACAACAACCATGTACGAATCATTAGTACACGGCAATTCTATCGGAATACGAAAAACGTCAAAACCTCCCCTACACCCTTGTAGGTTAGGCCATACAAGTGCAAAATTGCATTTTATTTTTTCTAAATTTTCTTTCTCATTTTATTAGGCATCCTAAGGTTGCCGAAAGGCCATATCAAGTGTCGTTTTTCGTTTTACGTCTTTTAAACATCGTTTTGCTTAATATTTTGTTCTATGTCCAAATACACACTCAACACTACCAAGTATTTTTCTATTGGTTTTCCAACCTTCCAACCACCACACAACCCATCTAATTACCATATAACACATAATACATCATCCAATCAATTTCAACAACATAAATTCCCCTCTTTTTGTCTAATGGCCGAATTGCACAATGGTGTAATCCCAAGGAATTTTCATCAATTCTAACTACTCCACACCTCATACAATCCTATTATATCATCATACAACCATACCACAATCCCATTATACAATCCTAACAACAATTTCAAACTCAAAGTCATGACATCCTCAAAATTTTCTAAGTTAAAAATTCACATTTTTCATTAATAATTTTCATTGCATTTATAGCTCTAACACATCATTCTAAGACATTATCATCTAATACACATTTTCTATTTGAGCTCTCTAACAACACAAATCAACAAAACCCCCTTTAGGGTTCATGAAAATAAATCATCAAATCAAACCATGAGAGGTGTTGGAACTTACCCACAATTACGTCACAAGACTCCTCTTAGAACTCCACAAGCAATGGCTTAAGAAATCAACCCCAAAATCACAAATTCTCCAAGAAATTCGTGGCTGTATATGGCTATTTTCTCACAATAGAGAGGGTTTCAAGGGAAACTAATCGATGGAACGGGTTCGAGTGGTGATTTCCATCGAATTTCAAGACAAGAATCGCCCGATTCGGTTAAAAATTGATGAAGTTATGAAGAAATCAAACAAAAAACGAAAATGGAAGGGGGAGAGGGCTGTCAAGGTTTCTTTGAGGGGAGAAGGGGAGAGAGAAGACAATGAATAGTGAAATGCTTATCTGTCTTAAGTGATTTCAAGTGGGTTGGGTCCCACCGCCACCTCACGCGATTTAAAACTAATCCGAATTTTCACTAAACGTCCGTAAATTCACAACCTATTTAGAAACTCTAATTTTTAACATTAACCATTGTCTTTTAATCACCCTTGATCAGATGAATCCAGAGCTTTCCGGTCGTTCGGAGAAAATGCTGTTTAAAGCTGTTGCGTGCGTCGTTGGCATGCTTCCCCAAACTTACTCAATTCCATCAAATTTTATCAGAAATAATATTCCCTAGTTCTATAAACCCTTTATAACTCATATTTAAAACCTAGAGCTCAAAACTTAATCGGCACGCTTTACGGTGCAACTGTACCGCAATATTTTTACCCGGTAAAAACACTATTCACTGAATTTTCTGGAACTTGCCTAACCACTCAATTTTTCATTCTGAATCCATTTCCAGGGTTATTTTTACCATCTGAGACCTTCTACTCAATTTTTATCTTCCTAGGGTTGCGTGTTGGTTAATTACCGTTTTGCCCTTTCTTTGTATTTTTGCCTAATTTTCATGATTTTCACAAATCCTTCACTTTAATCCTCATTTAATATTTTAATATTTAAATTTATAATTACAAGGTGTTATACAAGAAATACTGAAGCTACCAGGATCTTCGACCTTTGGTGGCATCCATTTTCTGATCACTGCACTACTCTCTTCCGTCAGAGCCACAATTTCCATATCCCTCAGCTTGTGCTTGTTTGATAGAAGACATTTCATGAACTTAGTGTAGAGAGACATATTCTCCAAAGCTTCAGAGAAAGGGATGTTAATTTACACCTTCTTGAACATCTCCATGAACTTTGAATATTGCTGCTTCTCTTTTTCCTGCTTTTGTCGAAGAGGATACAGAGCCTTAGCATATGGAGAAACTTCCTTTGGTTGATTGATGCTCTTGGGAGGTTTCTTTGAAACATTCGTGTTACTGTTGATCTCTCCCCCAATATATATCATATCATCGTCGTCTTTAGGAATTTCATCTTGCTTAATGTTCTCTTCTTTCAGCTCTTCCTATTTTCTAATTTCCTCATGTACCTTGGCTGGCTTCTCTCGAGGTTGGATCACTTTCCCACTCCAAGTTGTGATGGCCTTGCAGAACTCTTTCGGGTTAAACATAGTGTCACTAGGCATTTTCCCTGGGGAATTTGCTCATTCAACTGCTTTGCTAGTTGTCCATTTTGTGTCTCAAGATTATGGATTGAGCTTGATTCTTGAGTCACGAAGTTTGATCTTGTCTCTTTGATAAAAGTGTTAGTAGTCATAGCCATTGTCTCTACAAGCTTCTCCAAGGCTGGAGATGAGCTAGGTTGCACAATTATTTGCGATTAATGTGGCTGTTGAGGTTTGTAGGAGAAAGCCGCATTATTCTTCCGGCCCATGTTGTTATTGCCTTGGTAGCTGTTCCTTGCTAGGTTCCCCATGTAGTTGACTTCAGAAGGTTGGGCTAATGGGCAGCTTGAAGTTAGGTGTTGCTCAACATATATATCATAGACCATCGGCTCTTCAACATTGATAGCAGAAATCTGAGTCTTAGCAACCAACTTTGTAAGAGATTCAATCTATCTCTGCATGTTCTTTTGACCAATCATCAAGAGTTCAAAGCCATCCACTTGAAGCACGCCCCTCTTCGAACTGGGTACATCCGCATTTTCCTCAGCAGCCAAATCCTTAATGAGCTGCAAAGATGCGGCTAGAGCCTTGGTGACCAGAGTTCCATTAGCAGCCGCATCCAGAAATCTCCCATCAGCAGGGAATATTCCATGTTAGAAGAGCCTCACTTTATCTCCCGCTTGAAGAGCATATTATGGGTAGGCAGTCAGCAGGCCCTTAAATCTCCTCCACGCAACACCAAATGATTCACTATCATTCTCAGAAAAGTGGTCAATCTCCCTCTTCTTTTGCATGAATTTAGAAAGAGTGAAGAAATTCTTCCTAAACTTAGCCACTAGATCGTCCTAAGAGGTGATGCTCATTTATGGTTCATTCCTCAGCCATTCTTTTGCTTTGGCTTTTAGTGAGAAGGGAAAGAGTAGTGGACGGATTGCCTCAGTGCTGACCCTATTGTGCTTGTGAAGCTAGCATAGATCTAGAAATGATGACACATGTAGATTGAGATCATAGTCGTCCTCTACAAAGAACTGATTGCTCTGGAACAGTTGCAAGAAAGTCGGATGTATCTCAAAATTATTGGCTTGAATGGGTGGGAGGACAATCACAGATGAAGTGGGAGAGTAGGATGGATTGAGGAACTACTCCATAGTATCCATAGGTGGTTGTGGTTGTTCAGCCACAGTCTCTTGCTCCACGGGTTCAAATTTGGCTGCCTCTTGTTGCCTTCTTTCCCGTGCAAGCTTCCTATTTCTTTTTGCAGTTTTCTATATAGTGCTAGCATCAAAATGAAATGAATCAAAATAACAAAAACAAAATTAAATGAGAGGTATTCAAAGTCCAATCTAAAGTATCGATAGCTACTGCGAATGTTGAAATAAATAAATTCCCAACAATGACGCCAAAAACTTGTTACGTTCATGGCAAATATACCGGTCGTACAAGTAATAAAGAAAATGAGTAGAGTATCGTTTCCATGAAGATTGATGTTTCAAGAACTAGCTCACTCTTTTTACATAAGTTGGACAAACCAAAGTTGGTTTGAAAAGAGTAATTTTTAATTGATGGAAAACCAATTAAAGAAAACAAACAACAAATGCCAAATAATAATTGAATGCAAGGAAAAGAACTCTAACAATTAAAGATGAGTAGTAGCATGATGGAGCAATGTTGGTTATTTTATGATTTATTGGGATTCACATCTCACCATGTTAAGGCATATTTCAGGTCAAAGAGATAATGGGAATGTATCCAAAACTATATGAAGAAGTTGTCTTGGATGCTGCATCATATGATCGTCAATGCGTGGGCACTTGTTGACTAGAAAACTTTTAATTAGATTGTGTGAATTGCCTCGTACTTGAAGAATCTTGTTGAATTATGGTTGTGTTTTGGTAACTTGAGAAATTATGTATTTGAATTATTAGAATGCTGGACAATTTTGAATTTCTTTGTAATTTGGTGACCTTTAACCTTGTAGTAGCAAATGAACGTATTTGTGCTCTAAGCGTAGCATGTCACCATTAAATTGGGGTATTACATGTGTTGGGAGTGACACAATAAAGAAGATAAATGGGTTTTATTGCTAATTAATAGAGTCATATGGTAATTCAATCCCTGGGATAAGAATCTGATTTGTTTTATGGGGATATGGATAGATCATGATTCGTTATTTTGAGGGCATTTTGGGGTGTAGTTATTTTGGTTGATTTCTATTAGCAGTGACGGAGCCAACAAAACCATGGAGCCAAGGCCAAAAATATTTAGCTGGTGCCAAACACTATATTCTATCGTTGTAGCCTAGCCACAATTATTTAGCCACGTCTAAAATATGGCAAAATTTTGAAAATTAGCTAGGGCCAAGGCATTGGCTGGAACCAAGTGGCTACGCCACTGTCTATTAGGATATTGACATTAGTTATTAATGAGTTAATTAATATCATTTGAGTGGAAGGACTTATGAATGTAATGTTATAAGGTTTTAGGTTGAGATGTGATGTCGGGTTCACTTGTTATAATTGGTGTAACTTAACCCATTGATGATGGTCCTCCCAGGCTCCCCTTGGGCACCTGACATTAGTATTAAAGTCAATGGTCGATTGACATGTGTGAATCAAGTATTTGGAGACGGTGGTTGTATTCAGATTTGTAAAGCTTCTACACCTATGTTAGTAAAGAACTTAATAAGTGTAATCAAGTCTTGATGTACCCATATTGAATACTCGAAAAAGCTTTTGCTTTGAGAAAAAGATTGTTGAGATATTCAAGTATAATGAAAGTTTCATATTAGTTGATAATGAACTAAGTAAAGTTCGTATAAGTGAGAGAATTTATGAACCAATACCTTGAGGTTTCGAAATAAGACATGATATCATATGAACTTGCTATGGATAATATAATTTAACACATTAATGATAATCCCAACCATGGACTCCCCTTATCCACATGACAAATTTTCTTTCGGCTTTTAAGCATATCAGTGTTTTTTTATCGGGGAGGAGCCATATGAGATCATTGCAACTTTGCAAGAGAGTCAAATTCTATCACTGGAGTAGGAGATGAAATGTGTATTTTCTATTTGTAATATGTATGGCTTCAAATTTCAAAATGTAATCCGGCGTTCTTCATTTACGCATCAACCATGGATTTAAATTTGTGAACGTTGGCTTAAGAGAATATTTGTCTAGATTATTCATTTTTTTAAGGAAAAAGTTGATAAACTCCTTGTGGTTTACTCTTTTATCACTTACACCCTTATGTTTTTTTTTTATTTATTTATTTATCAATTACCCATTTTTTTTTCATCCAAGTCCATCTTTAACACTTATTTGTAATTAAATTAACTTACCTATTTTATCCCCATTTTATGTTTTGGAATTGATTTGTATTTACAAATAATATTTAGAAAAATAATTTAGAAGAATTAATTTTATTTAGTTAAATAAATTTTTAGGATCAAATTTTATTTTTGACAAACAAAACTCCAAAACATAAAATAAAAATAAAATGAACAAGTTAACTCAATCATTAACGGTTTTAAAAGTGGACTTAGATAAAAAAAAATTACATAAGATAATTGATAAAAAAAAATCATAGGATATAAGTGATAAAAAAATAAATTACATGTGGTTTATGAACTTTTCCCCTTTTTTTATCTCATTTTATATATATGTTTGATTTAATGAATATTTTGATATCTTTGTATTAAAGTAAGAAGCTAAAGACAAACAAACCTTGTGTTTTGGCTTATAGCGTTTTGACCTTTTTTTTTTGTTTTAAAAAAAGATCGATTGTTTTTGAGCTTTTTCTTTTATTTCTTTGTGTTATTATCAGGCTTTTGATAAATGATAAAAAAAAATTTGTCCAGAAATCATGACTACTAAGAATATATCAAAAAAGTAAATTTTTCAAAAATATGACCAAAATGCTGTTTGGTAGGCAAATTTTTTACTGATAATATTGACTTAAATTTACTGATTTTATGTTTGATTGATTGTTAAAAATTATTAGAAATATCAAATTTTTCCAACACCCTGGATTTTGGTGGTATTCTTAGATGTTATTTTGCTATACAATTTATTCATAAATCAAAATTTTGAGCAAATTTTAAAAAATCTTCTACCAAAATGTGAATAAATAAAAATTTTAATATTAATTTTTCAAAAATTCAAAAATAAACCATGTGCCAAACTCCGTAAAAATAACATTGTGGTACTCAGTACTTCAATATTTGAAATTGACGCGTGATTTAATGTCTTGCTCACCTACAAAGCACGGATACATTGATTTTTTTAAAAAATTCGTGTCGGACATCGACACGCTCCGACACGCGTCTAACACGTGGTCAATATTTTAGGACACGTTGACTATCTCGAAACGCGATTTGGCCGTGGCAAAAATGTAAAATTTTTGAAATTTTTATAAAATTAAAATAATTAAAAAAAACAAACAACAGACCCAAAGCACCAGCGGGAGCAACAGACCCAAAGCACCAGCGATGTGGGAGCAACAGACCCAACACTTCGACGATTTGGTCTTGGAAGCACAAGTCCTCCAGGTGATTGGTCTCCTTCGCTCGCTCGCTCACAGTTACGGCAAGAGCTACAAGATGGTGGAGGAGATGAAGCACCGATTCCAGATCTTCTCCGATAATCCTAACTCTAGAGTTTTATGCGATTTTCAGAACAAAATATTTAGCAAGATCTGAATGTGGTGGTGTGAATGTTTAGCAACAACCTTTATCGTTTCAGAACAAAATGTTTATCAGAAGGTTAAAAGTGAAACGATAAAGGTTGGTGGGATGGAAAACAAGTCGGTGGGAAGTGGGCTCCAACTTTTAATATCTTATTATTTTGTTATTTAAAACTTAACGTTCTTAATGAAAAATCCATGTTATTTAAGGTCAACGTAAAAAAAATAAATTGGAGTCATATAATGAGCCAAGATATCATGTTTCAAATAAGCACCCTACATAAAAAACTCTTTCAAAGTTAAGTATAACTCGTGCGATGCACGGGAAAAAAGAATAGTGAAATTTTAATTTAATTATAAAAATATGTTGGTGGGCCGGCCCTCCGGGCCGAGCCCAGTTTGCCACCTCTAACTATTAGCATGTAATAGGTTTTTATATTTATCCTAAAAAAAAGCTCTTATAGATGCGTCTAGATTTTTATTTATCTCAGAGATGAACTTTCATTTATTACAATTAGATTTATAAAATAATAATAAATAATTTTTTTTTGCAAGGATTTGTCTCGTTAGTATTTGAAATTTTATAAATTAGTATTTGCAAAAATTAAAATCTGAATTAGGAATTTAATTATAAAAGAAGAATAGTGAAATTATAATTTAATTATTAAAATGTGTTGGCAGGCGGGCGGGTAGGCCCTCTCGGCCAAGCCCAGTTTGCAACATTTAACTATTAAAATTTTATGTAAATAATTATTTTTGTCATTAGTATTTTGAATTTTACAAATTTGTATTTACAAAAATTAAAATCAGATTTAGGAATTAATTATAAAAGAAGAACGATGAAGTTTTATAATTTAATTATAAAAAAGTGTTGGTGGGTCGGTCCTTCGGGCCGAGCCCAGTTTGCTACCTTTAACTATCAGTATGCAATAGATTTTTATATTTATCCACAAAAAAGGTTCTTATCGTCACATTTAGGATTTTATATTTTATCTCAGAGATGGACTTTCATTTATTACAATAATATTTAAAAAATAATAATAAATAATTATTTTTTGCAAGGATTTGTGTCATTTGTATTTGAAATTTTACAAATTTGTATTTACAAAAATTGAAATCTAAATTAGGAATTTAATTATAAAAAAAGAATAATAGAATTTTAATTTAATTATAAAAACGTGTTGGCAGGCGGGGCAGGCAGACCCTCTGTGCCAAGCTCAGTATGCAACCTTTAACTATCAGCATCCTTATATTTTTTGTTTAATCTATAATTTTATATTAAAATTCAAATTTCACACACACACACACACACACACATATATATATATATATATATATCTTTTTTCCATTACAGAAACATTAAATCCTGAACTCTTTTTTCACTTATCAAATTCAAAGTTCAAATTTAAAAAATTAGAATTTTAAATGTTAAATAATTTTTCACCCAATAAACATAATAATTAATATTATTAATAAGTTTAATAATTTTCTATACAGAAAGTAGTGAAAAAAGTGCATAGAAGGATATGCACATTCTCCAAGTAATAATTTCTAGTTTTCATTTACAATATAAGAAATTGTGTTTTTTTTTACTCTTACATCAAAACAATGAAAGCTTAATTTGTTTCTTATATATCAAATTAAAAATCATACTGTTATAGTGATTAAATTTTATTTTTATTTTTTTACAAAATGACAAATGTCATTTTTTATTTTTTGTTTAAATTCTTTTATTTTCATTGTGCATATTTTTTTTTATATTTGTAACACAAATATGATAAACAAACATGAGTTGATACAAAAAGTATTCTACTAAATCGAATGTTTGGGGATTGAATTGAATTGCATTTAATATAATCGAATATTTTTGTATTAATTAGACATATTTTTAAAAAAATTTAATTTTTTATCTTTTAATTTATAATTTTTATACTTATTAATATTGGTTATACATATATTTTTTAATACGTTTATGTTAAAAAAATACTTGTGTGGAAATATTTTTCTCTTTTTGTATTTCGATTTAGTAAAATTTTAATTTATTTAAGGTATAAATATGTCATTTCTAATTTTTTTTCATTTAGATTTCAAATATAAATTAATTTTTTATCAACTATACTTATTTTTTTATAAATTTTAAATAATTTTTTGTTTAATCTATAATTTAAAATATTAAATTTAATTTTAATATATATATATATATATATATATATATATTTTCACTACAGAAACATTAATGCGAAATTCTTTTTCCACCTATCAAGTTAAAAATTCAAATTTAAAAAGTTTGAATTTTGAACTATTAAATATTTTCTCACCCAATAGACATAATAATAAATATTATTAATAGATTTAATAATTTTTCATACTAAAAGTAGTTGAAAACATGAAGCTTGTGTATATTCTCCATGAAATGATGTGTTTTCCATTTTCAAATAACATTAATAAAGAACCTTCCAATGTAACAATTAAAAGCTTTACAGTTCCAATGTAAAAATGATAGTGAGTCATTAATTAGATGTCTCCCACTAATTTCTTAATTTTTATTTTTGATTTAATTAAAAACTTATTATGTAATTTTTTTTTTAAATTGACATGCAAGTGTGAACACAAAGCTGAAACTACATGATTATTTTAAGTTAAGATTCTAATTTACTTTTATTTTATACATTTAAAATATTTATCTTAAGTATTTTTAAAAAGTTTCTTGTACGAATTTTTTTTCCTATTTGTATCATTATTTTTAGTTCAGATTTTAATTTACTTTATTTTAAAGTATATTTTTATAATTTCGAATAATTTTTTTCATTTAATTAATAATTTTTTATAAAAATTAAATTTATTTTATACATATCTTTTTTCCAGTTTTATAATTAATTCTAATAGGTATAATAATTAAGCTCAATAAACATAATAATAACTATAATTAATATGCTTAATAATTTCCCACGCAGATAGTGGTGAGCAATATTAAATGCTGAATCTTTTTTCACCTCCCAAGTTCAAAATTCATATTTAAAAAGTTTAAATTTTAAGTGTTAAATATTTTCCCTCCCAATAGACATAATAATAAATTAATAGGCTTAACAATTTTCTATGCAAAAAATAAAGGGAAACTTGCATAGAGGTCTGTACACATTCTCTAAGTAATAGCTTCTAGGTAATAATTCACGACATAGAAAATTGTGTTAATTACACTTTTACATCAAAAGAATGAAAGTTTGATTTCTTTCTAATATATTTAATTTTAAATTTTAACATTCAACATGATAATAGAATTAATTATACATACTTTTATTTAATAATTTTTTCTCTTTTAATTTATATTATTTATATATATATACATTTAAAATTTTATCTTAAGTATTTTTAAAAAAGTTTATTGAACGAATTTGTTTTCCTTTTTGTATCATTATTTTTAGTTCAGATCTTAATTTACTTTATTTGAAAGTTTATTTTTATAATTTTAAATATTTTTTCCGTTTAATTAATAAAAAAGAAGTGCGATATTAATGCACATGTCTGTCACTAATTAATGCTGAACTCTTTTCTCTAAGTCTTTGGTTTTTCGATAAATATGAAAAAAAGTATTCAATGTTTTTTAAAATGTGGGTTAACAATTCCCATGTAGTAAATAGTGAAAATTTAATACAATTGTCTTATACTAAAAGATGTTAAATTCTTTTCCCATCTATACCAACTTCAAATTCTTTTCACTTGACACCTATAAAATTATTTCAATTTCAAATTTGAAAAGTTTACTAATTGACATAATAATTAAGCTCAAAAGACATAATATATACTTTGAAAATTTTACTAATAGGTATAATAATTTCCCACTTAAGCTTCTTCAAACAATAAGTCACCGCTCATCTTGCCAATGAAAATCACGTCTCCATGCCAATTTTTTTTTGTGAAGGATTAATTTTTAATTATGGAGCTTGGTTTTTGAGATTCTCTAAAGAGTGAGAAGAATAAAACACCAATTTGAAAATTTATAGAATATTGGAGGGTTTAATTATATTTGCATCAAAGATGGTGCGCTTGTCATGGAAAAGCTAAAGGTCACGTCACTTAGATAACAACTAATCACTTCTCAGAAACTATCCATATACTGATTATTATAGAAAATGAATATTAAAAAATCTTTTTTCAAAAAATAATTTAATAAATGCAGAACGTATAGTGATATAGTTGCTGCAATTACCAATGCAGAACGTGTAATGGTATAATTGCTGCATTTTTGTTCTTTTTTAGACCCAAAAAATTAATTAATCCCAATAAACATAATAATAAAATGCCCCCTCTTATTTTTCAAATTAAACATGTTACATCTAGAGGTGGCAATACAGGTATTGACCCGCGGGTTGACCCGTGACCTGACCCGCCAAATCACGTGTCGTGTCAACCCGCGGGTCAGGGCGGGTCGTGTTAGGGTTGTGTAAATGTGACCCGTTTATTTTCGTGTCGGGTCACGTGTCAACCCGCGGGTTTTCCGGTCAACCCGCACAGTGTCATTT